>NC_091287.1:204160241-204452010 GCF_032444005.1 Ranitomeya imitator | reverse complement strand
GACATGAGATACTCACCACACATGGGGATATGAACACACACACAAAATGCGCCACACACTACCACGTGCTTGAACACATATACCACCCTCAGCACACATTTCACCACACATACACCAACCTCGCCACATAAAAGTCGAAACACAAAAGTCGCCACTCAAAACTTGCCACGTGCAAAACTCGCCACATGCAAAAACTAGGCTCACGCAAAACTCGCCACAAGTGCAAAACTCACCTCATGGAAAACTCGCCACACGCAAAACTTGCACACGCGGAAAAATTGCCATATGCACACAATTTGCAACACATGCAAAAGTTGCCTCACACAAAACTTGCACATACTCAAAAGGCACCAGACATAAAACTCACCACGCGCAAAACTCGCCATGCGCAAAACTTGCTGCACACAACTTGCTACACTAACCTGTTACATGCAACTCGACACACAAAAAGTTGCTACACGCATGATGCCACACAAAACTCATCTCACAAAAGTCGCTACATGCATGTCGCCACACACAACTCAACACACACAACTTGACAAACGAAACAAGCCCTAAAACACACACAAGTCTGGTATTAGCCTTCAAAAATAAAAATCTGATTAATAAGCAGACAAACTACAAGAGCAACAAATGTACCATATAGGAAAGACAGCAGCTGTCAGTCACATGACCTGTCTATTATGTGTATGTGTGAGCTAATATATACTGCCTGGGGGAGGGCTTCCTGTTGGTTGGGGATATATCAGGCTGCCAATTTATCTTACAAATACTGAGGTAAAAATACTGAGCAAATAACGTGTTAACGAGGTCTAATACAGGAGATCACACAGGTATATACTATATACAGGGGAGATGACACACAGATATATACTATATACAGGAGAGATAACACACAGGTATATACTATATAGAGGAGGAGATGACATACAGGTACATACTATATACAGGAGGAGATGACATACAGGTATATACTAAATGCAGGAGGAGATGACACACAGGTATATACTATATACAGGAGCAGATTACCTACAGGTATATACTATATACAGGAGGAGATGACATACAGGTATATACTATATATAGGAGGAGATGACATACAGGTATATACTATATATAGGAGGAGATGACATACAGGTATACAGTGGGGCAAAAAAGTATTTAGTCAGTCAGCAATAGTGCAAGTTCCACCACTTAAAAAGATGAGCAGCGTCTGTAATTTACATCATAGGTATACCTCAACTATGGGAGACAAACTGAGAAAAAAAAATCCAGAAAATCACATTGTCTGATTTTTTAACATTTTATTTGCATATTATGGTGGAAAATAAGTATTTGGTCAGAAACAAACAATCAAGATTTCTGGCTCTCACAGACCTGTAACTTCTTCTTTAAGAGTCTCCTCTTTCCTCCACTCATTACCTGTAGTAATGGCACCTGTTTAAACTTGTTATCAGTATAAAAAGACACCTGTGCACACCCTCAAACAGTCTGACTCCAAACTCCACTATGGTGAAGACCAAAGAGCTGTCAAAGGACACCAGAAACAAAATTGTAGCCCTGCACCAGGCTGGGAAGACTGAATCTGCAATAGCCAACCAGCTTGGAGTGAAGAAATCAACAGTGGGAGCAATAATTAGAAAATGGAAGACATACAAGACCACTGATAATCTCCCTCCATCTGGGGATCCACGCAAAATCCCTCCCCGTGGGGTCAGAATGATCACAAGAACGGTGAGCAAAAATCCCAGAACCACGCGGGGGGACCTAGTGAATGAACTGCAGAGAGCTGGGACCAATGTAACAAGGCCTACCATAAGTAACACACTACGCCACCATGGACTCAGATCCTGCAGTGCCAGACGTGTCCCACTGCTTAAGCCAGTACATGTCCGGGCCCATCTGAAGTTTGCTGGAGAGCATTTGGATGATCCAGAGGAGTTTTGGGAGAATGTCCTATGGTCTGATGAAACCACCCTGGAACTGTTTGGTAGAAACACAACTTGTCGTGTTTGGAGGAAAAAGAATACTGAGTTGCATCCATCAAACACCATACCTACTGTAAAGCATGGTGGTGGAAACATCATGCTTTGGGTCTGTTTCTCTGCAAAGGGACCAGGACGATTGATCCGAGTACATGAAAGAATGAATGGGGCCATGTATCGTGAGATTTTGAGTGCAAACCTCCTTCCATCAGCAAGGGCATTGAAGATGAAACGTGGCTGGGTCTTTCAACATGACAATGATCCAAAGCACACCGCCAGGGCAACGAAGGAGTGGCTTCGTAAGAAGCATTTCAAGGTCCTGGAGTGGCCTAGCCAGTCTCCAGATCTCAACCCTATAGAAAACCTTTGGAGGGAGTTGAAAGTCCGTGTTGCCAATTGAAAAGCCAAAAACATCACTGCTCTAGAGGAGATCTGCATGGAGGAATGAGCCAACATACCAACAACAGTGTGTGGCAACCTTGTGAAGACTTACAGAAAACGTTTGACCTCTGTCATTGCCAACAAAGGATATATTACAAAGTATTGAGATTAAATTTTGTTTCTGACCAAATACTTATTTTCCACCATAATATGCAAATAAAATGTTAAAAAAACAGACAATGTGATTCTCTGGATTTTTTTTCTCAGTTTGTCTCCCATAGTTGAGGTCTACCTATGATGTAAATTACAGACGCCTCTCATCTTTTTAAGTGGTGGAACTTGCACTATTGCTGACTGACTAAATACTTTTTTGCCCCACTGTATACTATATACAGGGGAGATGACACACAGCAGGTATATACTATATACAGGGGAGATGACATACAGGTATATACTATATACAGGAGATGACATACAGGTGTATACTATATATAAGGGAGATGACAAACATGTATATACTGAGGTGAAAATGAGAGGTGTGAGGTGAAAATGAAAAGGTGTGAGTGCAAAATTAGAGGAGTGAGGGAAAATAGTGTAGTGATCGGAAAATGACAGATGTGAGGTCGAAATCACAAGTGTTAGGCTGGAATGACAGGAGTGAGGGAGAAAATGAGAGGTGTGAGGGAGAAAATGAGAGATGTGAGGGGGAAAATTAAAGATGTGATTGGGAAAATGAGAGGCGTAATGGGAAAATAAGAGAAGTGACGTGCTATAACTAACCACAGATATTTACTTTGCCCAGGCAACGCCAGGCTCTTCAGCTAGTCTACTATATAAAGCTGAATGTGTGTGTGTGTATGTGTGTGTGTATGTCCGGGATTGGCATCTGCACCGTCGCAGCTACAGCCACAAAATTTTGCACAGTCACACGTCTGGACCCCGAGAGCGTCATAGGCTACGTTGTGAGGTGAAATTTTAAACCCGCGCGTTCCAATTCACCAAACAATTTTGCTCCTATCTACATAATGGGGAAAAAAGTGAAAGGAAAAGTGTTGGAAGCGTCGCAGCTACAGCAACAAAATTTTGCACAGTCACACATCTGGACCCTGAGAGCGTCATAGGCTACGTTGTGAGATGAAATTTTAACCCCGCGCTTTCCAATTCACCAAACAATTTTGCTCCTATCTACATAATGGGGAAAAAAGTGAAAGGAAAAGTGTTGGAGGCGTCGCAGCTACAGAAACAAAATTTTGCACAGCCACACGTCTGGACCCTGAGAGCGTCATAGGCTACGTTGTGAGGTGAAATTTTAACCCCGTGCTTTCCAATTCACCAAACAATTTTGCTCCTATCTACATAATGGGGAAAAAAGTGAAAGGAAAAGTGTTGGAGGCGTCGCAGCTACAGAAACAAAATTTTGCACAGCCACACGTCTGGACCCTGAGAGCGTCATAGGCTACGTTGTGAGGTGAAATTTTAACCCCGCGCTTTCCAATTCACCAAACAATTTTGCCCCTATCTACATAATGGGGAAAAAAGTGAAAGGAAAAGTGTTGGAAGCGTCACAGCTACAGAAACAAAATTTTGCACAGTCACACGTCTGGACCCTGAGAGCGTCATAGGCTATGTTGTGAGGTGAAATTTTAACTCCGCGCTTTCCAATTCACCAAACTATTTTTCCCCTATCTACATAATGGGGAAAAGTGAAAGGAAAAGTGTTGGAGGCAAATTGACAGCTGCCAGATGTGAACAAGGGGGACATAAAGAGTGAGAGCGATGGCACCAAAGAGTATATACCGTACAGTTGCTAAGGTAGGACCCCGACATGGGATATTCACCACACGGGGATATGAACACACACACAAATTGCGCCACACACTACCACGTGCTTGAACACATATACCACCCTCAGCACACATTTCACCACACATACGCCAACCTCGCCACATAAAAGTCGAAACACAAAAGTCGCCGCTCAAAACTCACCACGCGCAAAACTCGCCACATGCAAAAAATAGGCTCACGCAAAACTCGCCACAAGTGCAAAACTCACCTCATGGAAAACTCGCCACACGCAAAACTTGCACATGCGGAAAAATTGCCATATGCACAAAATTTGCAACACATGCAAAAATTGCCTCACACAAAACTTGCACATACTCAAAAGGCACCAGACATAAAACTCACCACGCGCAAAACTCGCCATGCGCAAAACTTGCTGCACACAACTTGCTACACTAACCTGTCACATGCAACTCGACACACAAAAAGTTGCTACACGCATGTTGCCACACAAAAATCATCTCACAAAAGTCGCTACATGCATGTCGCCACACACAACTCAACACACACAACTTGACAAACGAAACTCGCACTAAAACACACACAAGTCTGGTATTAGCCTTCAAAAATAAAATTCTGATTAATAAGCAGACAAACTACAAGAGCAACAAATGTACCATATAGGAAATACGGCAGCTGTCAGTCACATGACCTGTCTATTATGTGTATGTGTGAGCTAATATATACTGCCAGGGGGAGGGCTTCCTGTTGGCTAGGGATTTATCAGGCTGCCAATTTATCTTACAAATGCTGAGGTAAAAATACTGAGCAAATAACGTGTTAACGAGGTCTAATACAGGAGATCACACAGGTATATACTATATACAGGGGAGATGACACACAGATATATACTATATACAGGAGAGATGACACACAGGTATATACTATATAAAGGAGGAGATGACATACAGGTACATACTATATACAGGAGGAGATGACATACAGGTATATACTATATACAGGAGGAGATGACAAACAGGTATATACTATATACAGGAGGAGATGACATACAGGTATATACTATATATAGGAGGAGATGACATACAGGTATATACTATATATAGGAGGAGATGACATACAGGTATATACTATATATAGGAGGAGATGACATACAGGTATATACTATATATAGGAGGAGATGACATACAGGTATATACTATATATAGGAGGAGATGACATACAGGTATATACTATATATAGGAGGAGATGACATACAGGTATATACTATATACAGGGGAGATGACACACAGCAGGTATATACTATATACAGTGGAGATGACATACAGGTATATAATATATACAGGAGATGACATACAGGTGTATACTATATATAAGGGAGATGACAAACATGTATATACTGAGGTGAAAATGAGAGGTGTGAGGTGAAAATGAAAAGGTGTGAGTGCAAAATTAGAGGAGTGAGGGAAAATAGTGTAGTGATCGGAAAATGACAGATGTGAGGTCGAAATGACAAGTGTTAGGCGGGAATGACAGGAGTGAGGGAGAAAATGAGAGGTGTGAGGGAGAAAATGAGAGATGTGAGGGGGAAAATTAAAGATGTGATTGGGAAAATGAGAGGCGTAATGGGAAAATAAGAGAAGTGACGTGCTATAACTAACCACAGATATTTACTATGCCCAGGCAACGCCGGGCTCTTCAGCTAGTATGTTAATACATACACTGGCATTGATGTCTTGTATTTAATGACAATGGTCACATACACACTGTAATATACAATTATATTGAAGTAAATAAAAAAATAACTTAGAATAATCTCACCCAGATGCCTGTGTCCAAGGAAAGAGGAAAATGATAATCACATCAAACACCCATCTTATGTATACCAATCTCTTTTGTCAGGCAGAGCTAACAGGAGGCCATATTTGACCCTGCTCTGGCCCTAGTTTCCCATAGCTACCACCCTGACAAGGACAGTCCACATCTGGCCCTGTACATGAATAGCCCTAAAATAATCTTGTGTGCCTGCCTCCTGACGTGTTTCTCCCTACCGGGTTCTTTGGGATGGGGATAGATGCATAAAATAGTCAAAGAAATCTACCAGAGATTAAAAGGAAAAGGGAGAGAGAGAGAAAGCGAGAAAGATTTTTTTTCAGTTCCAAAGTTTGGGTTTCAATTGCTTTCATTGGGGTTCAGGTACTGGTTGAATTTGGGATATAGTCCTGGCGCCCAAACCGAACTTAAAAACTGAGTTAAAAAAGATGGTAACTGTTCTTCAGTGCATTTCTGTTACACACTATATGTAATGTTTATTCAGTGTTCTATGGCTTTCTCTCTATTTGTATAGCAAATTTGTGAGCTATGACATCTCACTTTCCAGATTCACCACAAAATGAAGGCTGCATTTCCTGCTCTTATACAGGCTATGATAGTCCATCTCCATTGGCTATAGTATACCATATGATGTGGTAGATCCAAGGCATTATGAGGAAGCCAGCCTGGCACTGCTTGAGGTAATGAGAGCCTTCTGCATTTAATCTTCTGCAATGTGTAAAATTGTGGCTGCCATTTTAGGCAATTGAAGCAAATCACAAATTGTTCTAATTTGCTTGGTTCAATTAATTCCAAGAAAGTCCACACAAATTTGATTCACATTAAATCGATTCACTCAGCTCTAAGAGTTTGTCATCAGATTTCTTCCTACTAAACTAATACCAACTCTGGCTTGTACACATAGAGATATTTTAAAACATAGTTTACTTCAATAAACCATCCCCAAAACTTCTATCATTGTCTTGATTGACAGCGCCAGAAACAGGGACATCATCCCACATCTTCTTCTCTACCAAGAGGTAAATGTCAGGTGAAATGCTCAGTTAACACTTTGGTAAATGTGACTTATATAAAACAGACTAGTCACCAGTGCAATATTGCAAAAACTTCCAAGAAAGAAGAAAAATAAGTACAATCATAGATAAATATTAGGGATGAGCAAACGTGGCAGGGATACTCGGATATCATGATGCTTGGATGTACTCGGCACTCAGCAAGCATTAGCCGGTGCTTGAATTTGAATCACAGATCCCCGCAGAAAATCACTGCATGCACACCGGCGCCAAACATGGGTAACAATGAGCAGGTGTAGGCTGAGGAACAGGAGCTGGCTTCTTCCAGTCTCTCCTATATGGATGGGCTGACGAGGGGAATGAAGTAAGAGATGGAGAAGGAGGAGGAGGAGATGGAGAGTAGGGTTGAGCGAAACGGGTCGAAATTGTTCAAAAGTCGCCGACTTTTGGCAAGGTCGGGTTTCATGAAACCCGACCCGACCCCAGTGGGGGGTCGGCCATGAAGTCGGCGATCTTTTGAATCTGGAATCGGAATTCCGATCCCGATTCCCGATATGTTTAAGATATCCGGAATTGGTATCGGAATTCAGATTAAAGTGTAAAATATAGAATTAAAATAAAAAATATTGCAATATTTACCCTCTGACGCGCCCTGGTACTAACCGGCAGCCTTCCTCCTTCGAATCCGCGCTTCTAGGACCTTGCCGTGACGTCGCCAATCACAAGCCGCGACGTCACCGCGACGTCACGGCAAGGTCCTGGAAGGGCTGATTCTTAGGAAGGAAGGCTGTCGGAAGGAAGCAGGGCGCTTCCGAGGGTGAGTATATACCTAATAGGAATATACTCACCCTCGGAAGCGCCCTGCTTCCTTCCGACAGCCTTCCTTCCTAAGAATCAGCCCTTCCAGGACCTTCGGTGACGTCGCGGGTGACGTCGCGGCTTGTGATTGGCCGCGCGAGCGGTCACATGGGCGGCCGCGCGGCCAATCAAAAGCCGCGATGTCACCCGCGACGTCACCGAAGGTCCTGGAAGGCTGATTCTAAGGAAGGAAGGTTCCCGGTTAGTACCAGGGCGCGTCAGAGGGTAAGTATAAGGATATTTTTTATTTTAATTCTATATTTTACACTTAAATATGGATCCCAGGGCCTGAAGGAGAGTTTCCGCTCCTTCAGACCCTGGGAACCATGGAAACCCAATGCACTGCATTGGGTTTCGAGTTTCGGCCGACCCCGACCCCGACTTTTTTATAGGATCGGCCGATTTCACTCGACCCGACTTTTCCAAAAGTCGGGTTTCGTGAAACCCGACCCGATCCTATAAAAGTGAAGGTCGCTCAACCCTAATGGAGAGTAGTCATCATGGTGGAGACAGTGAAGTGTTGGCTGTAGGGACCTTGGCATTTATGGCAGACTTTATGTACCTCTGCCTTTCCCATGACTCTCTCATCACATTCATCTTGGCCAAAAAAGAGTATTGGTTGTTCACCCACTAGACCCACACTACAAGAAGAACTTTGCATGTCTCCTTCCTGGGGTGGAAAGGTCTACTAAAATGGTTCTATACTAGAAGGCAATTGTTGAAAATACAGTATGTTGAAAAAAATTCCCATCCAGCAGCAAGAAAGAAAACATTTTTAAAGATGGTCAAGCAATACTTTGCCAACAAAACCAGCATAATCCCTATTTCCTTTACGACCTTCAGCTATTGAGTCTCAAGGCTGGATATCTGGCATGAGCTGTCCCTATTTGCCTTGGAGCTGTTTTGCTTCACTGCCGCTAGCATCTTATCTGAGCAGGTTATTAGTGCCCATGGGGGTTCAAAACAGACAGGAGCTTTTGCTTGTCAACAGAAAGTGCTAACAGTTTCATTCTGATAAAAATTAACAAAACTTGGATTATCCCCAACTTTCCCACACCACCAGATGACAGCAGCACATAAAGTGTTTTTAATTTTCAATATTTGAATGAGGCCCACCAGTTGTTGCCTTCAAGGGTCGATGGACGACTGAATGACCATACTTTTTTGCTGGCTTTGCACTTTGTGTAAAGCCTTTATGAGTGTAGGAGTACATCAACTACATTAGTAGGAAAAAAAAAAGTCAGTTCACCTTCACATAGGATATCACGCAAGGAAGCCTGCAGTGCTGCAGTCCAAGGAACCATGGGGAAAAAAATGGAGAAAAATGCAGCGTAGCAAAAATAGAAGTCTTTATTGAAAATGATCCATTAAAAGTCACACTAATGTGCATGGGTAAGAAAAAAATATGACAGTCTATCAAATGCATTTTGGAATTTAATCCTTATTCATTGCATGCAATGCTCCCCAGACCACCTTCTAGGGTTTGCCGGAAAAATGCTCATATTTCCTATTGATTCCAATTTATACTCGTTATTCAAAATGAGCATCCGAGCATTTGTAACTGCTTGGTTTGACGTTGTGAATTCTGTTGTCGGGCTCCCTCCTGTGGTCATGAATGGTACTTCAGCTGGTTCTGTCCATGGACTTCCTCTGGTGGGTGTTTCTGAGTTTCCTTCCACAGGTGACGAGGTTAATTCGTTAGCTGGCTGCTCTATTTAGCTCCACTTGGATCTTTGCTCCATGCCACCTGTCAATGTTCCAGTATTGGTCTAGTTCACTCCTGGATCGTTCTTGTGACCTGTCTTCCCAGCAGAAGTTAAGTTCCTGCTTGTTTTTCTTTGGTTTGCTATTTTCCTGTCCAGCTTGCTATTTTTATTGTTGTCTTGCTTGCTGGAAGCTCTGGGACGCAGAGGGAGCGCCACCGCACCGTGAGTCGGTGCGGAGGGTCTTTTTGCGCCCTCTGCGTGGTCTTTTTGTAGGTTTTTGTGCTGACCGCAAAGCAACCTTTCCTATCCTCAGTCTGTTCAGTTAGTCGGGCCTCACTTTGCTAAATCTATTTCATCTCTGTGTTTGTATTTTCATCTTTACTCACAGTCATTATATGTGGGGGGCTGCCTTTTCCTTAGGGGAATTTCTCTGAGGCAAGGTAGGCTTTATTTTTCTATCTTCAGGGCTAGCTAGTTCCTTAGGCTGTGCCGAGTTGCATAGGGAGCGTTAGGAGCAATCCACGGCTATTTCTAGTGTGCGTGATAAGATTAGGGATTGCGGTCAGCAGAGTTCCCACGTCCCAGAGCTCATCTTTATTATCAGTAACTATCAGGTCATTCCGTGTGCTCTTAACCACCAGGTCCATTATTGTCCTGACCACCAGGTCATAACAGTACAGGTGGCCCAAAGTACTAATGCATCTCAATAAGAGAAGTTCTGAGACCATTTTTTTTCTTTGCAGTGTGTTTTGTCTCTCTTTTCCCCTTTACCTCTGGGTGGTTCAGGACACAGGTGTAAACATGGACATTCAAGGTCTGTCCTCTTGGATGGATAATCTCACTACAAGGGTACAAAACATTCAAGATTTTGTGGTTCAGAATCCGATGTCAGAGCCTAGGATTCCAATTCCTGATTTGTTTTTTGGTGATAGATCTAAGTTCTTGAATTTCAAAAATAATTGTAAATTGTTTCTTGCCTTGAAACCTCGCTCCTCAGGTGACCCTGTTCAACAAGTAAAGATCATTATTTCTCTGTTACGTGGTGACCCTCAAGACTGGGCATTTTCCCTTGCGCCAGGAGATCCGGCATTGCGTGATGTTGATGCGTTTTTCCTGGCGCTTGGATTGCTTTATGACGAACCTAATTCAGTGGATCAGGCAGAGAAAATCTTGCTGGCTCTGTGTCAGGGTCAGGATGAAGCGGAGATATCTTGTCAGAAGTTTAGAAAGTGGTCTGTGCTCACTCAGTGGAATGAATGTGCCCTGGCAGCAATCTTCAGAAAGGGTCTCTCTGAAGCCCTTAAGGATGTGATGGTGGGATTTCCCATGCCTGCTGGTCTGAATGAGTCTATGTCTTTGGCCATTCAGATCGATCGACGCTTGCGTGAGCGTAAATCTGTGCACCATTTGGCGGTACTATCTGAGCATGGGTCTGAGCCTATGCAATGTGATAGGACTTTGACCAGGGCTGAACGGCAAGAACACAGACGTCGGAATGGGCTATGTTTTTACTGTGGTGATTCCACTCATGCTATCTCCGATTGTCCTAAGCGCACTAAGCGGTTCGCTAGGTCTGCCACCATTGGTACGGTACAGTCTAAATTTCTATTGTTCGTTACTCTGATTTGCTCTTTGTCATCCTATTCTGTTATGGCATTTGTGGATTCAGGCGCTGCCCTGAATTTGATGGACTTGGAGTATGCTAGGCGCTGTGGTTTTTTCTTGGAGCCCTTGCAGTATCCTATTCCATTGAGAGGAATTGATGCTACGCCTTTGGCCAAGAATAAGCCTCAGTACTGGACCCAATTGACCATGTGCATGGCTCCTGCACATCAGGAGGATATCCGCTTTCTGGTGTTGCATAATCTGCATGATGTGGTCGTTTTGGGGTTGCCATGGCTACAGGTTCATAATCCAGTATTGGACTGGAAATCTATGTCTGTGTCCAGCTGGGGTTGCCAGGGGGTACTGTTGTGAATTCTGTGGCTGAATTCACTCCTGTGGTCACAAGTGGTACTGCAGCTTCTGAGCTTCCTCCCTCAGGTGTTCTGGTGAGCTCGTTAACTGCTTCATTACTTAACTCCGCCTGATGCTGCTATCCTTGCTCCTTGTCAATGTTTCAGTGTTGGATCTGAGCTTCTCCTGATTGTTCCTGTGACCTGCTGCTCTGTATAGCTAAGTGCTTTTTGCTTTTTTTGTTGCTTTTTTTCTGTCCAGCTTGTCTTTTGTTTTGCTGGAAGCTCTGAGACGCAAAGGGTGTACCGCCGTGCCGTTAGTTCGGCACGGTGGGTTTTTTTTGCCCCCTTTGCGTGGTTTTGCTTTAGGGTTTTTTGTAGACTGCAAAGTTCGCTTTACTGTCCTCGCTCTGTCCTAGAATATCGGGCCCCACTTTGCTGAATCTATTTCATCCCTACGTTTTGTCTTTTCATCTTACTCACAGTCATTATATGTGGGGGGCTGCCTTTTCCTTTGGGGAATTTCTCTGGGGCAAGTCAGGCCTATTTTTCTATCTTCAGGCTAGCTAGTTTCTTAGGCTGTGCCGAGTTGCCTAGGTAGTTGTTAGGCGCAATCCACAGCCTCTTTTAGTTGTGTTTAGGATAGGATCAGGTGTGCAGTCTACAGAGTTTCCACGTCTCAGAGCTCGTTCTTGTATTTTTGGGTATTTGTCAGATCACTGTGTGCGCTCTGATCGCTAAGCACACTGTGTTTCTGGATTGCCTTCATAACACCTGTCATTAGCAAACATAACAGTACAAGGAGCCAAAACTAATGATTCTCAATAGAGGGAAAGAAAAAGTTCTGACATCATTTTTTTTTTTTTTTTTTTTCTGCTCTGTGTTCACTTTTTTTTTTTCCCCCTAGACATTTGGGTGATTCTGGACACAGGTGTGGACATGGATATTCAGGGTCTGTGCTCTTCAATGGATAATCTCGTTATAAATGTACAAAAAATTCAAGATACTATTGATCAGAAATCTATGTTAGAACCAAGAATTCCTATTCCTGATTTGTTTTTTGGAGATAGAATTAAGTTTCTAAGTTTCAAAAATAATTGTAAGCTATTTCTGGCCTTGAAACCTCATTCTTCTGGTAATCCTATTCAACAGGTTTTGATTATTATTTCTTTTTTGCGCGGCGACCCTCAGGACTGGGCATTTTCTCTTGCGCCAGGAGACCCTGCATTGAGTAGTGTCGATGCGTTTTTCCTGGCGCTCGGATTGCTGTACGATGAGCCTAATTCAGTGGATCAGGCTGAGAAAAATTTGCTGGCTTTGTGCCAGGGTCAGGATGATATAGAAGTATATTGTCAGAAATTTAGGAAATGGTCAGTACTCACTCAGTGGAATGAATCTGCGCTGGCAGCTTTGTTCAGAAGGGGTCTCTCTGAGGCTCTTAAGGATGTCATGGTGTGATTTCCTATGCCTGCTGGTTTGAATGAGTCTTTGTCTTTGGCCATTCAGATCGGTCGACGCTTGCGCGAGCGTAAATCTGTGCACCATTTGGCGGTATTGCCTGAGGTTAAACCTGAGCCTATGCAGTGCGATAGGACTATGACTAGAGTTGAACGGCAGGAATACAGACGTCTGAATGGTCTGTGTTTCTACTGTGGTGATTCCACTCATGCTATTTCTGATTGTCCTAAGCGCACTAAGCGGTCCGCTAGGTCTGCCGTCATTGGTACTGTACAGTCCAAATTCCTTCTGTCCATTACCTTGATATGCTCTTTGTCGTCGTTTTCTGTCATGGCGTTTGTGGATTCGGGCGCTGCCCTGAATCTGATGGATTTGGATTATGCTAAACGTTGTGGGTTTTTCTTGGAGCCTTTGCGGTGTCCTATTCCATTGAGAGGAATTGATGCTACACCTTTGGCCAAGAATAAACCTCAATACTGGGCCCAGCTGACCATGTGCATGGCTCCTGCACATCAGGAAGTTATTCGCTTTCTGGTGTTGCATAATCTGCATGATGTGGTCGTGTTGGGGTTGCCATGGCTACAAACCCATAATCCAGTATTGGATTGGAATTCCATGTCGGTATCCAGCTGGGGTTGTCAGGGGGTACATGGTGATGTTCCATTTTTGTCGATTTCGTCATCCACCCCTTCTGAGGTCCCAGAGTTCTTGTCTGATTATCAGGATGTATTTGAAGAGCCCAAGTCCGATGCTCTACCTCCGCATAGGGATTGTGATTGTGCTATCAATTTGATTCCTGGTAGTAAATTCCCTAAAGGTCGATTATTTAATTTATCCGTGCCCGAACACGCCGCTATGCGCAGTTATGTGAAGGAATCCCTGGAGAAGGGACATATTCGCCCATCGTCATCACCACTGGGAGCAGGGTTCTTCTTTGTAGCCAAGAAGGATGGTTCGCTGAGACCGTGTATTGATTACCGCCTTCTTAATAAGATCACTGTTAAATTTCAGTATCCCTTGCCATTGTTATCTGACTTGTTTGCTCGGATTAAGGGGGCTAGTTGGTTCACTAAGATAGATCTTCGTGGTGCGTATAATCTGGTGAGAATCAGGCAAGGAGATGAATGGAAAACTGCATTCAATACGCCCGAGGGTCATTTTGAGTATCTAGTGATGCCGTTCGGACTTGCCAATGCTCCATCTGTGTTTCAGTCTTTTATGCATGACATCTTCCGTGAGTATCTGGATAAATTCCTGATTGTTTACTTGGATGACATTTTGATCTTCTCAGATGATTGGGAGTCTCATGTGAAGCAGGTCAGAATGGTTTTTCAGGTCCTGCGTGCTAACTCTTTGTTTGTGAAGGGATCAAAGTGTCTCTTCGGTGTGCAGAAAGTTTCATTTTTGGGGTTCATCTTTACCCCTTCTACTATCGAGATGGATCCAGTTAAGGTCCAAGCCATCCAGGATTGGATTCAGCCGACATCTCTGAAAAGTCTGCAAAAGTTCCTGGGCTTTGCTAATTTTTATCGTCGCTTCATCTGTAATTTTTCTAGCATTGCCAAACCATTGACCGATTTGACCAAGAAGGGTGCTGATTTGGTTAATTGGTCTTCTGCTGCTGTGGAAGCTTTTCAGGAGTTGAAGCATCGTTTTTGTTCTGCCCCTGTGTTGTGTCAGCCAGATGTTTCTCTTCCGTTCCAGGTCGAGGTTGATGCTTCTGAGATTGGAGCAGGGGCGGTTTTGTCACAGAGAGGTTCTGATTGCTCAGTGATGAAACCATGTGCTTTCTTTTCCAGGAAGTTTTCGCCCGCTGAGCGTAATTATGATGTGGGCAATCGAGAGTTGCTGGCTATGAAGTGGGCATTCGAGGAGTGGCGTCATTGGCTTGAAGGAGCTAAGCATCGCGTGGTGGTATTGACTGATCATAAGAACTTGACTTATCTCGAGTCTGCCAAGCGCTTGAATCCTAGACAGGCCCGTTGGTCGTTATTTTTTGCCCGCTTCGACTTTGTGATTTCGTACCTTCCGGGCTCTAAAAATGTGAAGGCGGATGCTCTGTCTAGGAGTTTTGTGCCCGACTCTTCGGGTTTATCTGAGCCAGCGGGTATCCTCAAGGAAGGAGTCATTGTGTCTGCCATCTCCCCTGATTTGCGGCGGGTGCTGCAAAAATTTCAGGCGAATAAACCTGATCGTTGTCCAGCAGAGAAACTGTTCGTCCCTGATAGGTGGACTAATAAACTTATCTCTGAACTTCATTGTTCGGTGTTGGCTGGTCATCCTGGAATCTTTGGTACCAGAGAGTTAGTGGCTAGATCCTTCTGGTGGCCATCTCTGTCACGGGATGTACGTACTTTTGTGCAGTCCTGTGGGATTTGTGCTAGGGCTAAGCCCTGCTGTTCTCGTGCCAGTGGGTTGCTTTTGCCCTTGCCGGTCCCAAAGAGGCCTTGGACACATATTTCGATGGATTTCATTTCTGACCTTCCCGTTTCTCAAAAGATGTCAGTCATTTGGGTGGTCTGTGATCGCTTTTCTAAAATGGTCCATCTGGTGCCCTTGGCTAAATTGCCTTCCTCCTCTGATTTGGTACCTTTGTTCTTTCAGCATGTGGTTCGGTTGCATGGCATTCCTGAGAATATTGTTTCTGACAGAGGTTCCCAGTTTGTTTCAAGGTTCTGGCGAGCCTTTTGTGGTAGGATGGGCATTGACCTATCCTTTTCCTCGGCTTTCCATCCTCAGACTAATGGCCAGACCAAACGAACCAATCAGACCTTGGAAACATATCTGAGATGTTTTGTTTCTTCAGACTAGGATGATTGGGTGTCCTTTTTGCCGTTGGCTGAGTTCGCCCTTAATAATCGGGCCAGCTCGGCTACCTTGGTTTCTCCATTTTTTTGCAATTCTGGGTTCCATCCTCGTTTCTCTTCAAGACAGGTTGAGTCTTCGGACTGTCCTGGTGTGGATTCTGTGGTGGATAGGTTGCAGCAGATCTGGACTCAGGTAGTGGACAATTTGATCTTGTCCCAGGAGAAAGCTCAACTTTTCGCTAATCGCAGACGCCGTGTGGGTCCCCGACTTCGTGTTGGGGATCTGGTTTGGTTATCTTCTCGTCATATTCCTATGAAGGTTTCCTCTCCTAAATTTAAACCTCGTTTTATTGGTCCGTATAGGATTTCTGAGGTTCTCAATCCTGTGTCTTTTCGTTTGACCCTCCCAGACTCCTTTTCCATACATAATGTATTCCATAGGTCGTTGTTGCGGAGATACGTGGCACCTATGGTTCCATCTGTTGAGCCTCCTGCCCCTGTTTTGGTGGAGGGGGAATTGGAGTATATTGTGGAGAAGATTTTGGATTCTTGTGTTTCTAGACGGAAACTCCAGTATCTGGTTAAATGGAAGGGTTATGCTCAGGAAGATAATTCCTGGGTTTTTGCCTCTGATGTTCATGCTTCCGATCTTGTTCGTGCCTTTCATGCGGCTCATCCTGGTCGGCCTGGGGGCTCTGGTGAGGGTTCGGTGACCCCTCCTCAAGGGGGGGGTACTGTTGTGAATTCTGTGGCTGAATTCACTCCTGTGGTCACAAGTGGTACTGCAGCTTCTGAGCTTCCTCCCTCAGGTGTTCTGGTGAGCTCGTTAACTGCTTCATTACTTAACTCCGCCTGATGCTGCTATCCTTGCTCCTTGTCAATGTTTCAGTGTTGGATCTGAGCTTCTCCTGATTGTTCCTGTGACCTGCTGCTCTGTATAGCTAAGTGCTTTTTGCTTTTTTTGTTGCTTTTTTTCTGTCCAGCTTGTCTTTTGTTTTGCTGGAAGCTCTGAGACGCAAAGGGTGTACCGCCGTGCCGTTAGTTCGGCACGGTGGGTTTTTTTTGCCCCCTTTGCGTGGTTTTGCTTTAGGGTTTTTTGTAGACTGCAAAGTTCGCTTTACTGTCCTCGCTCTGTCCTAGAATATCGGGCCCCACTTTGCTGAATCTATTTCATCCCTACGTTTTGTCTTTACATCTTACTCACAGTCATTATATGTGGGGGGCTGCCTTTTCCTTTGGGGAATTTCTCTGGGGCAAGTCAGGCCTATTTTTCTATCTTCAGGCTAGCTAGTTTCTTAGGCTGTGCCGAGTTGCCTAGGTAGTTGTTAGGCGCAATCCACAGCCGCTTTTAGTTGTGTTTAGGATAGGATCAGGTGTGCAGTCTACAGAGTTTCCACGTCTCAGAGCTCGTTCTTGTATTTTTGGGTATTTGTCAGATCACTGTGTGCGCTCTGATCGCTAAGCACACTGTGTTTCTGGATTGCCTTCATAACACCTGTCATTAGCAAACATAACAGGGTACATGGTGATGTTCCATTTTTGTCTATTTCGTCTTCCACTCCTTCTGAGGTTCCGGAGTTTTTGTCGGATTACCGGGATGTATTTGATGAGCCCAAAGCCAGTGCCCCACCTCCTCATAGGGATTGCGATTGTGCAATTAATTTGATTCCTGGTAGTAAGTTTCCGAAGGGCCGATTGTTCAATTTATCTGTGCCAGAACACGCAGCTATGCGGAGTTATATAAAGGAATCCTTGGAGAAAGGCCATATTCGCCCGTCGTCATCACCGTTAGGAGCAGGGTTCTTTTTTGTGGCCAAGAAGGATGGTTCTTTGAGACCTTGTATTGATTACCGCCTTGTTAATAAAATTACAGTCATATTTCAGTATCCTTTGCCGTTGCTGTCTGATTTGTTTGCTCGTATTAAAGGGGCTAGTTGGTTCACCAAGATAGATCTTCGAGGGGCGTATAATCTTGTGCGTATTAAACAAGGCGATGAATGGAAAACAGCATTTAATACGCCCGAGGGCCATTTTGAGTACCTGGTTATGCCATTCGGGCTTTCCAATGCTCCATCAGTATTTCAGTCCTTTATGCATGACATCTTCCGAGAGTACCTGGATAAATTCCTGATTGTGTATTTGGATGATATTTTGGTCTTTTCGGATGATTGGGAGTCTCATGTGAAGCAGGTCAGAATGGTGTTCCAGGTCCTTCGTGCGAATTCCTTGTTTGTGAAGGGGTCAAAGTGTCTCTTTGGAGTTCAGAAGGTTTCATTTTTGGGGTTCATTTTTTCCCCTTCTACTATCGAGATGGACCCTGTTAAAGTCCAGGCCAATTACGATTGGACTCAGCCGACATCTGTAAAGAGCCTGCAAAAGTTCCTGGGCTTTGCTAATTTTTATCGGCGCTTCATCGCTAATTTTTCTAGTGTTGCTAAACCGTTGACTGATTTGACCAAGAAGGGTGCTGATGTGGTCAATTGGTCTTCTGCAGCTGTAGAGGCTTTTCAGGAGTTGAAGCGTCGTTTTTCTTCTGCCCCTGTGTTGTGCCAGCCAGATGTTTCGCTCCCGTTTCAGGTTGAGGTTGATGCTTCTGAGATTAGAGCAGGGGCTGTTTTGTCGCAAAGAAGTTCTGATGGCTTGGTGATGAAGCCATGTGTTTTCTTTTCTAGAAAGTTTTCGCCTGCTGAGCGTAATTATGATGTTGGTAAGCGAGAGTTTTTGGCCATGAAGTGGGCATTCGAGGAGTGGCGTCATTGGCTTGAAGGAGCCAAGCATCGCGTGGTGGTCTTGACAAATCACAAGAATTTGACTTATCTTGAGTCTGCCAAACGGTTGAATCCGAGACAGGCTCGATGGTCGTTATTTTTCTCCCGTTTTGATTTTGTGGTTTCGTACCTTCCGGGCTCTAAGAATGTGAAGGCTGATGCCCTGTCAAGGAGTTTTGTGCCTGACTCTCCGGGTGTTCCTGAGCCGGCGGGTATTCTCAAAGAGGGGGTAATTTTGTCTGCCATCTCCCCTGATTTGCGGCGGGTGCTGCAAAAATTTCAGGCTGATAGACCTGACCGTTGCCCAGCGGAGAAACTGTTTGTCCCTGATAGATGGACTAGTAGAGTTATCTCTGAGATTCATTGTTCAGTGTTGGCTGGGCATCCTGGAATCTTTGGTACCAGAGATTTGATGGCTAGATTCTTTTGGTGGCCGTCTTTGTCACGGGATGTGCGTTCTTTTGTGCAGTCCTGTGGGACTTGTGCTCGGGCTAAGCCCTGCTGTTCTCGTGCCAGTGGGTTGCTTTTGCCCTTGCCGGTCCCGAAGAGGCCCTAGACGCATATTTCTATGGATTTTATTTCGGATCTCTCCGTCTCTCAAAAGATGTCGGTCATTTGGGTGGTTTGTGATCGCTTTTCTAAGATGGTCCATTTGGTACCTTTGTCTAAATTGCCTTCCTCCTCTGATTTGGTGCCATTATTTTTCCAGCATGTGGTTCGTTTACATGGTATCCCGGAGAACATCGTTTCTGACAGAGGTTCCCAGTTTGTTTCGAGGTTTTGGCGATCCTTTTGTGCTAGGATGGGCATTGATTTGTCTTTTTCCTCGGCTTTCCATCCTCAGACAAATGGCCAAACCGAACGAACTAATCAAACTTTGGAAACATATCTGAGATGCTTTGTTTCTGCTGATCAGGATGATTGGGTGTCCTTTTTGCCGTTGGCTGAGTTCGCCCTTAATAATCGGGCCAGCTCGGCTACTTTGGTTTTTCTGCCATTCTGGTTTCCATCCTCGTTTCTCTTCAGGGCAGGTTGAGTCTTCGGACTGTCCTGGTGTAGATACTGTGGTGGATAGGTTGCAGCAGATTTGGACTCATGTGGTGGACAATTTGACATTCTCCCAGGAGAAGGCTCAACGTTTCGCTAACCGCCGGCGCTGTGTGGGTCCCCGACTTCGTGTTGGGGATTTGGTTTGGTTGTCGTCTCGTTATGTTCCTATGAAGGTTTCCTCTCCTAAGTTTAAGCCTCGTTTCATTGGTCTGTATAAGATTTCTGAGGTTATCAATCCTGTGTCATTTCGTTTGGCCCTTCCTGCTTCTTTTGCCATCCATAATGTGTTCCATAGGTCGTTGTTGCGGAGATACGTGGCGCCTGTGGTTCCATCCGTTGATCCTCCTGCCCCGGTGTTGGTTGAGCGGGTGTTGGAGTATGTGGTGGAGAAGATTTTGGAATCTTGTATTTCGAGACGGAAACTCCAGTACCTGGTCAAGTGGAAGGGCTATGGTCAGGAAGATAATTCCTGGGTTTTTGCCTCTGATGTTCATGCTGCCGATCTGGTTCGTGCCTTTCATTTGGCTCATCCTGGTCGGCCTGGGGGCTCTGGTGAGGGTTCGGTGACCCCTCCTCAAGGGGGGTACTGTTGTGAATTCTGTTGTCGGGCTCCCTCCTGTGGTCATGAATGGTACTTCGGCTGGTTCTGTCCATGGACTTCCTCTGGTGGGTGTTTCTGAGTTTCCTTCCACAGGTGACGAGGTTAATTCGTTAGCTGACTGCTCTATTTAGCTCCACTTGGATCTTTGCTCCATGCCACCTGTCAATGTTCCAGTATTGGTCTAGTTCACTCCTGGATCGTTCTTGTGACCTGTCTTCCCAGCAGAAGTTAAGTTCCTGCTTGTTTTTCTTTGGTTTGCTATTTTCCTGTCCAGCTTGCTATTTTTATTGTTGTCTTGCTTGCTGGAAGCTCTGGGACGCAGAGGGAGCGCCTCCGCACCGTGAGTCGGTGCGGAGGGTCTTTTTGCGCCCTCTGCGTGGTCTTTTTGTAGGTTTTTGTGCTGACCGCAAAGCAACCTTTCCTATCCTCAGTCTGTTCAGTTAGTCGGGCCTCACTTTGCTAAATCTATTTCATCTCTGCGTTTGTATTTTCATCTTTACTCACAGTCATTATATGTGGGGGGCTGCCTTTTCCTTTGGGGAATTTCTCTGAGGCAAGGTAGGCTTTATGTTTCTATCTTCAGGGCTAGCTAGTTCCTTAGGCTGTGCCGAGTTGCATAGGGAGCGTTAGGAGCAATCCACGGCTATTTCTAGTGTGTGTGATAAGATTAGGGATTGCGGTCAGCAGAGTTCCCACGTCCCAGAGCTCGTCCTTATTATCAGTAACTATCAGGTCATTCCGTGTGCTCTTAACCACCAGGTCCATTATTGTCCTAACCACCAGGTCATAACAGTTTGAGGAACGAGCATCCAAGCATTTTAGTTTTCGCTCATCTCAATTAAATATTTATTTCTAATATTTAAAAAGTAACCGTCATTCTAATCTATCGAACGCATTTAAATAAGCAACTTTCAATATTTAATATTGAACATCCAAAGAAAAAAAAAAGGAAAGGTGGCACTCACCAAGCGATGTATTAAAAATCCTTTATTCTTCCATATATTGCAGTAAGGAAATGCCTTTCAGGCTGCAGGTAAAATGAGAGGGTGCGGGGAGTGAACCGGACGACGGCCGTTTCGCGCACGATGCGCTTCAACGGGTCCAGGTAGGTTTGATACCTAGGGAGGGTGGGGGACAGCGGGGTGCACCACTCATTGCTCACCATTACGTGGTATGTATTAGATATGCTTTCTGAATGCCTTGTGGAAATTTGTTTACCTTAATGGTTGGATACTCTACATATCTTTTGGCATTCAGACTGAACATTGAATTATGTCTGATCTAGATGGGTTGAGTGTTGTTGCCGCTCTGTCCCCCTAATATTTGGGTGCAGGTGTCTGCTAATTTTAGCCTGCTGCTGTCACTTATGACCTGTTGTCATTATATTTCCAATAAAAGTTATATTTGCATCATTTTTGGACTAGTACACTGTTTTTCTTGTGGTAATATATTCTATTAGTGTGTCCTGCACATCCTTTAAATTTTGGCTTCTACATTTAATATGGTATTATGATGTTGTTTCATCTTTCTAGAAGCCTCGTATGTTTTCTGTGTTTCAATCTAGGTATGGGGTGTATTGAGTTGTCAGTATGGAGATGGACTGCTCAGCCATCCAATCAGATGCTATGGCATACTGAGCTACCAGTGTCTGGAGTGACAGTTCAAGCCATCCAATCAGGACCAGGGTGTGCCAGGGCTTCAACCATGTGTCTCTTGTCCAGAGTAATTACTTGACTATTTAGCTAGCTCTCTGCCTTTGTGCTCCTTGTCTGGTATTCTGATCTTTGCTGCTCAACCTAGGATTTGTATTGACCATCCATTTGCCTAGCCCTTTTGTCGTGATCCGCTACCTTTTTGGAATATTGACCTCGGACTGTTTCCTGACTATGCCTTCATCTCACCCCTCTGTCTATGATGTACTCTCTTCGCTTTTGACCTCGGAACTCTTGACTACCCAGCCTCACAGCTTATCCATCACAATATCTTCCAACAACATAGCCTTAATCTTTTTTGCCTTTTTTTCAGCATGTTTTAAATTCCATAGTAAACGTTATGATTTAACATTTTCCCATGAAGCTCAGCCCTCATGGACCCTTCTTCCAACTTTGCCATATATCTTATCAGAAAAATCTGCTCCTTTCTCTGCCAAAATTCATCAGTCGTTATCAAAATTCTCAATTCTGAAGTATTTAGAATTGCGAGTTCTCAGTGATTAATACTTTTCAATGGCTAACTGAAAAGATGGTAACAAATTGCAAGCTTTCGAGACTACTCCGGTCCCTTCATCAGGCATAGACTAATAGAAATTCTGAAGAATCACATATTTATGCACAATACAGCACAGAAA
The DNA here is from genome assembly GCF_032444005.1 of Ranitomeya imitator. Lineage (NCBI taxonomy): Eukaryota > Metazoa > Chordata > Amphibia > Anura > Dendrobatidae > Ranitomeya > Ranitomeya imitator. Next base: position 204,429,448 of record NC_091287.1, on the reverse strand, counting down.
AAATGCCATAGATAAGACAGGTGACATGAAGCAGAATTACCATTATGTGAGTGATAAACAGTTATGTCCATAAATTTTGGAATAGTTCATAGATAAGGTGTGTGAATGTTTTATTGTCCTCTGATTGGGTTCTGGTTCTACGTTATGGTGACCCCACACAGTCTGAGAAGCAAATTCCTTAGTTGATGTAAAAAGACATAAATCCATGCAACACATTCATTCCTGCACTGAGAATGTCAATGGTCATCATCACCTTATATTCCCAGACTCTTCTGTCTCTCCGAGATTTGAAGTTACCTTTTAATACAAGTAATTTCATGTCCATAATGCTATGATCGGGGAGTCAAAAATGTTTTGCCACAGGTAGATCTATTATTTTTTCTCTTATTGTATGGTGATGAGAAAGTTCATCCTTGTTCTCAGTTTCTGCCCTTTCTCCCCTACATACAGACCCCCAGTTGGAAAATTAGTACAAATAATTAAGTACACCACATTAGAAGTGACGCAGCTGAAAGTACCTGGTATCTTGTAGTTCTGATGTGAATTGGGGATCTTTATCTTATCTGTGGTCATTATAAATGGACAGGTTTTACATTTTTTTTGGTTGCAAGGAAAGGTTCCTACAGCTGTTGGAGAGGACATGGAGCTTCATATGCCAAGATATATACCAAGATATACAGTTAGGGCCAGAAATATTTGGACAGTGACACAATTTTCACGAGTTGGGCTCTGCATGCCACCACATTGGATTTGAAATGAAACCTCTACAACAGAATTCAAGTGCAGATTGTAACGTTTAATTTGAAGGGTTGAACAAAAATATCTGATAGAAAATGTAGGAATTGTACACATTTCTTTACAAACACTCCACATTTTAGGAGGTCAAAAGTAATTGGACAAATAAACATAACCCAAACAAAATATTTTTATTTTCAATATTTTGTTGCAAATCCTTTGGAGTCAATCACTGCCTTAAGTCTGGAACCCATAGACATCACCAAACGCTGGGTTTCCTCCTTCTTAATGCTTTGCCAGGCCTTTACAGCCGCAGCCTTCAGGTCTTGCTTGTTTGTGGGTCTTTCCGTCTTAAGTCTGGATTTGAGCAAGTGAAATGCATGCTCAATTGGGTTTAGATCTGGAGATTGACTTGGCCATTGCAGAATGTTCCACTTTTTGGCACTCATGAACTCCTGGGTAGCTTTGGCTGTATGCTTGGGGTCATTGTCCATCTGTACTATGAAGCGCCGTCCCTATAACACTAGCCACATCACTGACTAGCAGATATCTTTGTACAATGTGCATAGGCAGAAAACTGGTGTGGCGGGGTTAATCAGAGCTGGAGGACTACATGGCATAAGACAACTAGTCTCCTGCTGATAAAATACTGATTTAATTGAAACTATAACAAGCAGTCCAGAAAATGACGCATCATTGGATCAGCGCCTTTACCCCTACATCATGCTGCTCTCAGATTTCCTAGCAAAAACCTGGTGACAGTTTCCATTCAGGTTTGAAAGAAATATTATTCTGGAGAAAATAAACCCTTTCGTGCATCTGTGCAGGGGTCCATATGTATGGAGTGGGTGTAGGAACTGAGTCAGCTTCACATGTGGCAGATGACTGCTGTGGCACAGATGCTGACTGTGTTACAGCGTTCATCGCTGCTTTTTAACCATTTAGATGCTGCTATTAGTTACTGATAAAAGCATTGAAATAGTTTATGGGATATTTTGGCAGCCAGCAACTTGCTGAAGGCCCTTATGGCTGCCATCTTGGTACTTTTGTGAATACCAGCCAGCTGAGATCATAGGATATCATCATTTAATTATCATAATTTAAATACGGTAGTGCTATAGTATTTAAAACGAAATCAAAGGATTGCAAGCTTAAGTTCTCCAAGGGAACTAAAAAAAAATAGAAATATAAATGGTGCCCTTCCACAGTTCCAGCTTAAACATAAAGAGATAAAAAAAACATATTTGATATTGTTGCATCCATAAAAGTCTGATCTATTAAGCCCTTAATCCCATATGACGTACTATCCCGTCAAGGTCTTAATTCCCAGTGACGGGATAGTACATCATACTGTTTAATGCGACATCGCGACTTAAGTCGCGGTGATCGCATTAAATTTCTGGCGCCATCTTACCTGGAGGAAGATGGCGTCGGCATCCCAGGGCCTGGCTCCGACCCCAGGCCTCTCGATCGCTGTGATTGGCTGTTCAATTCTGAACAGCCAATCACAGCGTTTCAGCCAATCAGACTGTAGCCAATCAGATTGGCTGAAATAATGAGGTCCCAGGCTAGGATCGAGTACCGATGAACCCGATCCTAGGGCCGGTGCCTGGCAACACCAGGCATTGGCAAAACCCCCCGGAGCAGCCCGATCTCCGATCGTATTGATCGCGCCAATCGCAGTGCACAGTGGCGGTATTACCATTCTGTGCCCTGCTGTACCGGCCTGGATCGCACCGATTGTAGGTCAGAGCCTAGTGCAGGCCCAGCAGGGCCTGCAGGAGCTGGTTGGCGCGATCGATGCTATCGACGATCGTGCCAATCACAGGGCACAGTGGCGGTCACGTTGGCCAGCAGGGATTGGTGGGATCGATGTTATCATTCAATCCCACCAATGACAGCTCACAGCAGTGGTGTGACCGCTCTGTGACCTGTCTGTCACCTGCAGGTGACCAGTCTGACCGCTCTGCAGGGGTCCCCACTCTATCTGAAGACTCCTGCAGAACGGTCACACAGCTAGATCTAGTCTTGCTGGGCCTTGCGATGCTACAGAAACCTATAAAACCACAATCCCTGCATCATTGCATTAGAAAATAAAGAAAGAAGACCGAAGAAAGAAGACAAAAGAAAGAAAAGAGACTACAACAACGTAAGTGTTATCAGCCCCTACCTAATCTTTCTTCACCCCCCCAATTCCCCCTATCCCTCTTCCCCCTCTTTTTTACTCCCTCCATCCCTCTTTGCACCACCCCGTGCGCATGTTTAGCAGCTGCCGAGCGTTGATTTGTGACGCAGATCAGCACTCGTGCTCACTTTTTTTCATCAGCCCCCTTTGCCTAATTCTGTACACCCATCCTGCAGCCGCCAAATTTTGATAAGTGACGCAGTACACTTATCAGAGCTTGTGCCTGCCATTTTCCTTTTTCTTTTTCCACCACACCTGTGCGCACACCCAGCAGCCGCCGAACTTTGATAAGTGACGCGGTTCACTTATCAAAGCTCTCGTGCCTGCCGTTTTCTTTTTTTCACATCTCCGTGCGCTCACCCAGCCGCCGCGTCTAACCCGTGCCTTCCTTTTTTTCACATCTCCGTTCGCACACCCAGCAGCAGCTGAACTTTGATAAGTGACACGGTGCACTTATCAGAGCTCTCAAGCCTGCCGTTCTTTTTTTCACATCCCCGTTCGCACACCCAGCAGCGCCCGAACTTTGATAAGTGACGCAGTTCACTTATCAGAGCTCTCATGCCTGCCGGTTTTCTTTCACATCCCCGTTCGCACACCCAGCAGCCGCAAAACTTTGATAAGTGACGGGGTACACTTATCAGAGCTAGGGCCTGCTGTTTTAGACTTTTCTTTTTTTTTTCCCTATTTGCTTTTCTTTCCTTTACCTTTTTTTCAGAGTAGCTTGCACCAAGCACTATCCCCCCACACTTACACATAGTTACCAATAAAGTACACCCAAGCACCATACTTAGAAAAAAAAGTCCCGCTCGTCCTGTTCGTACCAACAGCGCTATTCAGCGGAGGAGGCATATTCTTTCCTTGCCTCCGACACTGATAGCGAGGGAGAGGATCCCACTTTTCTTTATTTTTCTGATTCTTCCTCATCCTCTTCCCACTCCTCATCTTCCTCCTCCAGCCCTGCGGAACCGCCACGCAGGACAGAAGATGAGGCAGCGCCCATCATTGATAAAGATGATGAAGCGCCCATCATTGCCGATGACGAACCAGTGCACCCCACTGTGGACCCCATATGGACCTTGCCACCCGAAAATTACGAGCCACTGATTCCTGATTTTGTGGCAGAATCAGGAATCAAGTTTGACACCACCGGCCTCAGAGAACTAGACTTTTTCAAAGTCTTTTTCTCTGAGGCTTTTGTTAACCTCATGGTGGAGCAAACTAACTTATATGCTCGGCAATTTTTGGACCAAAACTCGGGTTCATCATATTCTAACTGGTCTCCTATAGACACAGTTGAAATGATGCAGTTTTGGGGCCTGGTCCTCTACATGGGGATCCTGAAGAAGCCTGAACTTCGGCAATATTGGAGTGTTGATATTTTATATAACACTACAGTGTTCCGATTTGTCATGACCCGGACGGACACATTTTGAGGCCATCCATAATTTCCTGTATTACAACGATAATGCACGGTGTCCCGCACGAGTTGACCCCAGCTTTGACCATCTGTTCAAAGTTTGGCCGGTCATCGAACACTTCAACAAAAAGTTTGCTGAAGTGTACGTGCCTCAAAGGGACATTTGCGTGGATGAGTCCTTAAATTATTTTAAGGGCAGTGTTATGATAGGCAATTCAGTACCACAATGGACATAGCGGTCAGAGCACATACAGTGATCTGACAATAACCCAAAATCATAGAACGAGCTCTGAGACGTGGGAACTCTGCAGACCGCAATCCCTAATCCTCTCCAAACAACACTAGAGGCAGCCGTGGATTGCGCCTAACTCTGCCTATGCAACTCGGCACAGCCTGAGAAACTAACTAGCCTGAAGATAGAAAATAAGCCTACCTTGCCTCAGAGAAATACCCCAAAGGAAAAGGCAGCCCCCCACATATAATGACTGTGAGTAAGATGAAAAGACAAACGTAGGGATGAAATAGATTCAGCAAAGTGAGGCCCGACTTTCTTAACAGAGCGAGGATAGGAAAGATAACTTTGCGGTCTACACAAAACCCTAAAGAAAACCACGCAAAGGGGGCAAAAAGACCCTCCGTACCGAACTAACGGCACAGAGGTACACCCTTTGCGTCCCAGAGCTTCCAGCAAAACAATTAGACAAGCTGGACAGAAAAAATAGCAAACAAATAGCAAAGAAGAACTTAGCTATGCAGAGCAGCAGGCCACAGGAATGATCCAGGGAAAAACAAGTCCAACACTGGAACATTGACAGGAAGCCAGGATCAAAGCATTAGGTGGAGTTAAGTAGAGCAGTACCTAACGACCTCACCACATCACCTGAGGTAGGAAACTCAGAAGCCGCAATACCACTTTCCTCCACCAACAGAAGCTCACAGAGAGAATCAGCCGAAGTACCACTCGTGACCACAGGAGGGAGCCCTGCCACAGAATTCACAACAGGGCAGCTCAGATTCCGTCAATACCTGCCCAGCAAGAGGGCCAGGCACGGAATTAAACTCTACAAGCTGTGTGAGAGTACCTTAGGGTACACCTACAGCTTTAGAGTTTATGAAGGGAAGGACACCAGGATTGAACCGCCTGAGTGTCCTTCTATCCTGGGAGTGAGTGGGAAAATTGTGTGGTATTTAGTGCACCCACTGCTGGATAAAGGTTATCACCTCTATACCGATAACTTTTACACCAGCATCCCACTCTACAAATCTCTCTCTGCGTGAGGTACCACAGCCTGAGGTACTTCCGTTATTAATCAGAGAGGCCTCCCGAAGACGCTACTTGGGCAGACTCTCAGAAAAGGTGAGAGCAAAGCCCAATGTAGCAATCACCTGCTGGTGGTCAAGTACAAGGACAAAAGGGATGTCCTTCTATTGACCACCATACACAGTGATGGCAGCGCCCTCAGCACTGTAAGGGGTACCTTTATAGAGGTCAGCAAACTGACCTGTGTACTGGGGTAAATCAAAAACATGGGGGGAGTTGATCTATCTGATCAACTCCTCCAATCGTACAGTGCTTTGAGAAAGGCCAGGGTGTGGTACAAAAAGATGTCCGTGCACATTGTACAAATGGCAATGCTCAACGTTTTTTCTGCTGTCACGATGTGCACGCAACACCGATACATCGTACCTGCATTTCCAGGAAGTAGTGGTTAAAGCCCTGATGTTTGGCACGAGGGAAGGAGCAGGCCCAGTACTTCTGGAACCGAAGGTGCACGTATCGTGCCAGGTCAGCATTTTCCTGGGGTGGTCCCACCAACTGGAAGAAAAGGTAAGCTGCAAAAAGGTGCCGAGTGTGTTACAAAAGAGGAATACGCAAAGACACCATTAATGCAACACCTGCCCCGAAAAACCTAGCCTGTGTATGAAGTATTACTTTAAATTGTACCACACCTCCATGCACTACTACAATTTTTAAGAATTGTAAAAATTGGCCCGTCATTAACGTGCAAACCACCCTTGGGGCTTAAGGGGTTAAAATATACTCCTTAACATTGAAATTGCAACACTATGAAGGAAAAGTGGTGAATTGTGGAAATTACAGAATCAATAGACGTGTTAGTGACATGTAAATTAGGATAAAATTGAAGAAACATTTTCAGGGTTGCATAAATTTACTCTTTGAACCTGTGATAGGTCCATTTCTCCAGTGTTCAATGAGACGTTTTTCAACAAAACAATGTGAGGTTGCTTGTTGTTTGCTCTATTGTAAGTACCCTGTGTAGCCTAAATGTGCTTGCATGATCTGCAGCATCTCCGGACTTGTCTCCCATTGAGCATTTCTGAGACATCATTGGTCAGTAATTGGAAAAAGAGCTGCCGGCAGCGGATCTTGATCTGTGTGCCCAACCACATCCATTGTGATAAAATATCTATATAATCGTCTAAGGGGTACTTCCATCTGTTTGTCTGCCTGTCTGTCTGTTTGTCTGTAACGGAAATCCCGCGTCGCTGATTGGTCACGGCCGGCCGTGACCAATCAGCGACAGGCTTAGTCCGGCCACGAATTGGCCCCTCCCTACTCTCCTCAAGTCAGTGCCCCCTCCCTACTTCCCTCCAGTCAGTGCCAGTGTGTTGCCCCATCCCGGACCAACATTTTACTATTGATGCTGCCTATGCGAAAATGACTTGCTTTGCATATGAGCAGGCTTCAAAAGTCTTGAGGTGGCTAAAAGAAGTGACCATTATGCTTGGAAGACATCACTATTTAATATGCGGAATTAGCAAAAAATGTGGGTAGCGAAACTGTTGCAAAAGATATCCAAAAAAATGCTTCAGGGAAAACACCGCCAGCATTTTCCTGACGCGAGTGCTTCTTTAAAAATGATGCGGGTACGCCAACATCTAAAAGGCGTTGTGTGCACAGAGAGTGATAGACAAACAGTGTAGGCTCCTGGAATATCAAGCTGCATATTATCGAGAGTGAACCTGAATATCAGCATTATGCATTGCAATAGATTTGTACTATGAGCCCGTTTGGGGTATTACCATGATAAATGAAGCACCAGACATCTTGGCTCTTATAAAACTAGTTTAATTTAGAGAGAAGGGGTTTGACATAAATAAATAAATATAATGCAATGGCATGTCCTGCCTGAATTTTCAAATATATAAAACTGTAAACTGTGAGTTTTAACTAACAAACAACATAAATATGTAATGTAAAGCAATTAATAAATACACTACTTATAAATTAATACATTGACACTTTAAATCTAAAAAATGTAATATAAACTCAACTACATGCTATTTACTAAAGAATGTCTTGACACCATGAAACACATCAATAAGTCTTAGACCGGATTCAGACGGCCATACTAAACCGTGGGTCCGTCATGTCTGCAAATTGCGGATGTGACTCGGTCCGTGTGCACCGCCATGTAATTGTTCACACAGTGGATGAGTGCAGGAGCTGCCTGCTATTGTACCAGCACCGGTGTGGTCTGTAACTCGGACCAGAATAATTCATGGGGAGATTTTCTTCACACAGACCATGTGGAAAATCAGCCATGTGTACTGCCACACCGGCTATAATGGGTACATGCTCTTCGTGTGCGGTCAGGGTACACATGGATGGGAGACATCCCTGCAACACGCTTCTCTACAGGAGCCCTAAATGTGACTGTTTTGCTGTCCAACAGGATAAGGGAACCAGCCCTAATGTAAAAAAAGGATAATATTTTGGAAATAAGTATTGCTGAATTACTAACATATTATTATATGACATGATAAGGACTATTTGACTTCATGTATATTAAAAAAATATACTTTCTGAAAGTAGAACTCTGTATAACACCGGCCACACCACTGATTGGCAGCTTTCTGTCCCTGTACAGTGTACACAGAGAGCTGTCAATCAGCAGTGGGGGTGGGGTTATACAGAGCTTATGAATATGCTTGACTACCAAGCAGGAGGTTTACTAGTCCTCTAAAGATAATCTCCTGCTGATAAATCAGTGATTGCCCCAAACCACAGCGAGTAGCCTAGTAAGTGATACATTGCTGAAATCAGACTCTCTGTCTCTACATTTTGCTGCCATCAAATTAGGTGGCAAAAACCTGATAATAGATTCCCTTTAAGAATGATATTGAAGACTTATAGAGCTAAGAATGATATGGGTGCCATATAAGTGTCATATAAAACTGTGAGGTTTGTACATTGCCCCAATAATGTTGTGTGCATTAGCAACAGAAAGAAAATTGTAGTCCAGCTTTCATTAACGACTGTCATCTGACTCTATCCTGTAAAGTGTTAATAATAGCACACTAATGCCTTATTGCCACTATGTACATCATACAGTGGTATCTCCATCTTTAGGAACAACAAGGATACACTGCAAATGATGCCATTAGATTGGAGTTACTTTGCTTAGAACTGCATGACATGGGTTGTATAATATAAGATACAATTACTATTATAAAATACATAAATAGAAAACATTTGTAAAAGATTTAAAAATAAATATAGTACAGTTGGGCAAACAACTGTAATGCACATAAAATTGATGATGAATCATTATTACGTCCAAATCTTAATCTAGGAAAGTTGTCAGACTGTTACAGTCATTAGTGCAAAAGATTTGTCTGTCTTGAAGTCCATAACATCAAGTAATGCAGCTTTTCATGTTCCTCTGGTCCCAATTAAAAAGTGGTAGCCAAGATTGACTTGTTTAGATCCCATTCCTTCATTCAAGTTGGGAAGACGTTATGGAAATTTGAAACAGTCAAAGTATAGTCAATGCCCTGAAAGAGATCTGCAGTCAATATGATATGGTTGAATCAATAAAAATCTTCATTTGGTTTATAGCTTAAGGACTATAAATGACAAACATGGGTGGAAGGGTAGTGTGTCGAGGAGGGGCCACACTCCCGCATTTTCAAGTACAGAGATAGTCTGGTGATCACAAAAATCTGTGATGACGTTCTAACAACTTGTGATGTCTACATGTCTGGCAATGCTGTCCAATGTTTTTTCTAGTCGATCAAGAGTCACCTTTTCCATTGTATATGATGCATTTTCATGCTGTTCCCTTAAATACTCCGATGAGTTTATCTGTCGAGGTTCTCTGGCCGTACAACCCATAATAAGGTTAAGAATCTGTAACAGGCTTCGAAGGTTCTCAATATCACTCAGCATTTGTTCCACATGTTCCATTGGGATACTGGATAGAATATGCTGAAATATTTCGAGAGTTTCATCCATCTTCTCCAAACTCACCAATATCTCTTCATCTGGAATGAAGTCTAAGCCACTGCTTTTCAAACTGCTAGGATAATTCAGCTGAATTGGGAAAAGGATTGAAATGAAGATAAGTGAGGAGCACGTACATCCAATCTTATACAATACCATGCACTGAACTCAGTTTTCTACTCATCAGTCTGTAATCCATTCACTTAATTTTTCCTTAAAGAAGCCCTCCCGTGAATATCTATATATATATTAAATGAATCTGTGCATATGTGTATGTAGTGTAGTGTGTGTGTTAATATACTCACCTCCTGCTGCCCTCTCTGGTATCTAGTGCTGTTCTGCTCCTCTTCTCAGTGACGTTACCGCTCTTCAGATTCTCCTGTTCACTCTATGCCCTATATGTGAGTTGGAACTCTCTTTTACAATGTAAGCCTTGTTCTGAAGCACCATAGGCTTACATTACAAAAGCCACCTTCAGGTCACGGATAGCGCGGTGTGACCCGGAGAGTATGAAGTGATGTCACTGAGAAGAGGAGCAGAACGACACTGGACATAGAGAGAGCCTTTTGAGCCTTATGAAGTAAGGCTCAAAAAGTGTCTAAAACAATAAATGTGGTGCATGGCATATGTCCCTGAATTCTGGCCCAATGTAAGCTACAATTCTAGAACATTCTGATAATGTCTGCAATCGCTGTGGAATATGATGGCGCTGTATAAGTAAGAAAGTAAAATATTTAAATAAATCTCACAGTTTTTACAATGAACTCAAGAATAAATAGTAGTATGGTAAGCTTCTCATAGTGATGCCTGTAGGTAGCAAGATCTTTAGCATTTAAAGGAAGTTTGTTAGCAAAAACAAAGCCAAAGAGTTCAGGGCACTTTGGCAACTACTTGTTTTCCATCTTTCTCTGCTCTTCTTTTCTCTGATTGAAGACTATGGTATTGCAGGAGTCAGAGAAAGGCAGAAGCAAATGGTGGGAAAGTGCACTGAACTGTTTGGCCATGCCAGTGGTGCACAGAGCACCTGTGCTTAGTTTAAGCAGTTATTTTATGCAGATAAATTATAACTTCGAGACTAACACATCAAGAAATTTAGTCATCTGAATTCATCTCCTGCAAATATCATGAAGATTAAAAGTGGACATTCACCGAAAGGTCATACAAATTAGATCGGCAAGTATCCAACTTCCAAAATCCCCATAGAACAGCTGGTTGATGGGACCACGATGCTCTGAATTTGAAATTCCTATTGGATCGCTAAGGATCCAACTCCCAACACCCCCAAGGTACAGCGGGTTGATGGAAGCACAATGCTCTGAATTTAAAAGTTAAGTTAATGCTTTTCCTTAATTCTTTAGAAGTTGTTGATATGTCACCAATTCTCTCACCTGAATTGGATGTTCCTGAATCCTTGTTATTAAAATTTTGGAGAGTAGCTTTGCATCAGCCTTTAGTCGATCTGTTCTTAATGCCCTTCCATGGCACTGAGGTATTCGCATCCAAACAACCCAAAATAAGGAGAGTAGAATGTATTGCATTTTTCTTGTATACCACTCTATAATAATAACTAAAATAAAAAATGACAAAAATGAAAACCACAGAACAGCAAAGCTAAATCAATGTACAATGAAAGCAAATGCATTATTCTAATAAACTTTGCATTTCAGCATTTTAACATGTTTGGATATTGAATAGGTCACTGTAGCCGATGAATAAAAACATGTATATATTCAATGTCTACATAGTTTATGAGCTTGTTATAATGTATCAGTGTATATATATGCTACCAGACTGTAGGGTTTTTGTGTGGATTCTGTGTATGCTCACAAACATAGCAGCTATGGGAGCAGCCCTGGGTCTGGGCAGGTTGATAATCTCTGGATGTACACAATGAGCTGATTGCAAGAAGAGAACATAACAATGGTAATTGTTACCATTGCAAATTGCTAGTAATGAGGGGTTTTTGCCTTGTTTTGGGAAAAATGCATTAAGGTCCCATATCTCCAACACCATTAACAAGTTCTTGATGTTAAAAGCAACCTGCACTAATAACATATTGGTCGTTATTTAGCATATTGCAAAGATTTTTTTTAATCTCGTTTAAAACAAAAAAAAAAAGGCTTTTGTAGCTAAGTAAAGAATTGTAACCACTACTTATAGTCTGCTGTGAAGTTAATGTTTCCTTTATATCATGTGAAATCCCTTTAGGTGCATCTTTCCTGGAAGGTAATACAGGTAGCTGAAATAATCTTATCTTGCTTATCTCAAATTCACATGAAAAATTACAAATTTGTATAATAATAGATGTTGTTTTAAACCTCAGAAAATTGACTGTTTGCTTGTAAACTTATAGTAAAGTAATCTTCAGAATTAATTACTAAATAGAAAAGCAAGTGGTCTGAATGTGCCATGTTCTGTAATTTGGAACTTGAAGTTATACTTCTATCTTCTATTACATTATAATTACTCTAACATGACCGAATGTTCCCCTACACTGACAGGCGTGTCCCTATGTGTGTGTTCTATGTGACCAAGGTGGGGAGAATCTTCCACGGACAGTTTTCTGAGACGCATATGTGCCACCCCAGAGTCCGGTTGCCATGGTGATGTTGCCTCCCTCTGAAGGGTGATGTCATGCCTGGAAGCAGGAAGAGGTCCCCATGCCAGTTGATACACAGCATGCATCACAATTCCGGCTCAAGGCCAGAAGGGGGAGCTCTACACCTGACTTCAGGGGAGCTACTCTCTCTGGTCAGGAAGAAGAGTCAGTTTTCAGCCTGTTAGGAAGTTAGTCGGAGGAGAGGAGAGAGAGAGAGGAGAGAGACAAGGGCTCTGGGGAATTGCAGCTGCGTCAGAGCTGACCCCGTAGCGGAGCCCTGACAAGAAGAACGCCAGAGTCCTTGGCTGTGCGGGTGCTGTACGCCCTGAAAGCTGAATCTGGAGGGCAGGGGATTGCAAGCTCCCTGGCCACACCAAACTCCCAGAGGCACTGCAGCAGACTAAGAGCCCGGTGCTGCTAGTGAACAGGCAGTGCCCATGATAGGCTTGCGCTGTCTGCCATATAGGTCGAAGCCAACATGCAGGAGAGGCCCACAGCTAGTTACAGGCAGCAGGGACCCGAACATAGAGTGCAGCAGAAAGGCCTTCAACCCCACCTGGCAAGGTGGATCCCTGAATGCTTCCAGGGTAGCCGGACTCCTGTAATCATCTGTAATTGGTACCCTGGACTGCATGTTCATCCACCAAAAAGTAAAGGTTAAGAAAACTGCACTTTTCTGTGTGCCTTGCTTATTCTCTGCACCACAACATTCACCACCACCTGAACTGACTGTTATATCTGCCCTATGGCCCCGCTCTACCCCTTGGGGAGCTGTACCATCTTTGCTGCATTACCAGTGGACCTGAACCGCAGCGTTGGTCATCCCTTGCCAAACACCAAAGGTGGTGTCACGAATCAATCCCATATAGGTTTTCCCCTTGCATTTTTTTTATTGCACGCCCAGGGCAATGGAATAGGGTCATGTCCCTGTGAATCCCCCAAAGAACTGCCCGACCAGGTTCTGAGTGCCCCACGGCCCTAGTGGGCGTCGCACATAGTCCCTGGCCAGCTTCTCAAAGTATGATCTCTTTGAAATGACTCAGCGTAATACCGCAGCCTATATCTGAATCAAGCAGTCTATGGTACAGGTAGCATAAAGCTCATGACATGTCTGCTTTAGCGTGGGATTGACTCTCGATGAACAGTGCTTATCAGCAATATTTTAATATATTCCTATTACTCGAGAGATCATGTAGTAAGGTGAAGCAGGCACAAGAAAATCAAAAGCCTTGCTGCTTTCTTCCAAAAAGTGTTATTTCTAGTAGCCTGTATTCTGTCGATAGAGAGAAGAGACTCTGCAGCAATTTGCTGACTGCCATCAGAATAATTGACTCCAATGCTGGGATATAGCAAACTAGAGGTTGTAGTCTATTGATTAACAGAATACAGGTTACTGTAGACACCACTTATTCACGGTGCCAGAATAAAATGTGATTTCGTGTGTCTGCCTTTCCTTATTAGTCTAAGCATGTAAGCAGCTTGGATTAAAGATATGTATTAGGCAATTACGACCAGGCCTGGCAGGTCAGGGGTCCACCAATGCCTGCAGAAACTTCAACTGGATGTGCGTCCTCAGACACATTTCCAGCTGAAGTTTATTGCATCGCACAGGCCCACCGGCTATGTGTGCTACAATACACGCTGTCGGTCAATCAGAGGCCATCGGCTGCTGGCTTCACAAGAGGACGCACGCGACGAGGGAGCGAAGGGAAGGTGAGTATTTTTTTAAATCATTGACTATACGTGGATGACTATGGGGTGCATTATACCATATGGAGGACTGTGGGGAGTGCAGTATACCATATGGAGGACTATGAGGTGCATTATACTATGTGGATGACTATATGAGTGCACTATACTTTATTGATAACCATGGGGTGCATATGGATGACTATGGGCTGTGCATTTTACTTTAAGGATGACTATGGGGGTGCATTACACTTTATTGGATGACTATGGGATGGATTATACTTTATGGATGACAATGGGCTGTACATTATACTTCATGGATGACTATGGGCTCTGCGTTATACTTTATGATGGACTATGAGCTGTGCATTATTCTACATGGATAACTATGGGCTGTAAATTATATTATGTGAGGGATATGGGCTGCATGTTTTACTAGTATGGATAACTATCTGTTGTGCATTTTACTACATAGAAGACTATAGGCTGTGCAGTATATTATATGGAAGACTATAGAATGCATTATACTATATGAAGTACTATGCGGGTGCATTATAGTTCTTCTTTTATTTTCTCCTATACATTAAAGAACAGCGACATAAGGGGTGGACATATACCAAGATGGATGATGTATACCAGGATGGGGTCCAGGATAAGGCACACATAGGAGAATGGGCAATATGTATACCATGATGAGGCCATGATGAGTGATTTATATACAAGAGTGAGGGACATATATATAATGGTGAGGGACATATATATCAGGATGGAGGCCGCACATATATGAATTATATATATATATATATATATATATATATATATATATATAACATCTGGCTCTATTTATCATTGTCTGTACTATCATTGCTGTATACTATACATGTGGAGTACATTGCTTTGTCAGCATTGCTTTGAATCCTATGGCTACACATTACAGTGAGTAAGAGCGCTTCTATTCAGTATGACCTCATGAGGACAGGTCTCCTTTTTTGCAGAAGCATATCTGAGCAGGAGTGAGTCATACTAAACCTTTGCCTTCCCCCATGCTGGGAAGTGACTGCCTCTCCAATCTCATGCATCTATGAATTTTACAGTTTGCAAATATTTAGAAAGTTACTCTGAGAGCAACATTCTGCCTTGGGAAACACAGAAACGTCCAACTAGAAAATGAGAACAATTTCGAGAACTAAAGAATGTTTCCCAGAAACTCTTCCGGCCATTCCCGAAGCTCTGTTAACCTTTCTGCTTTGTACACTTACAGTAAAGGTATCATTTCTTATGTAATGTATTATATATTATTACATGCATGTTTAGAGGAGTTAAGCTGACGAAAGGTTTTGCTTTTGCTTTGATTCTTTTTTACATTAAAAATGTATTTACTATTCAGGGGATTCTTATGTGTCTGAACCTTGCGAATTGACATTTTCAAAGGAAACGGAACAGAACGAGAAACAGTTTTGTTTTTTTATCCAAACAATATGTGAATTGTTAGACCTCTGATTTTTTTCCAAGAAGACTCCTTAGGGGGCCCTAATAAATGTTTCGGACTGTGGACATTATATAGCAATGGATTATCGCTGTAACAGCAACGTCCTTCCCTTCTTCAATAGATGCCTACAGATAAACTCTAGAGATATAGATTATACATTGAAATCCTCTGCATTGTAGCTTTGGCACAGTGAGAGGTGAAAGACATCGTGGGCAATTGTTTTTCTGCTCCAGGATTTTACAAAGCAGAGTGGCTTTTTCCCAGAAGGAAAGGAAAAATGTAAAAAGATTAGCCTTATGGGTGTATTTGCCTTTCAACGTGCAGGGAAATGTCCAGCATTGATTTTAATAATTAAAAAAGGTACAGTGAAAAAAATATAAACATTTTGAAGCCAAAGTGGCAAATATAAAAAAAACTAGCGCTGGTAATGTACTTATGGCTTGTGATTACATGCAGACAATACTTGCTAACTAGTGAGGAGCGAATATACTCGTTACTCGAGATTTCTCGAGCACGCTCGGGGGTCCTCCGAGTATTTTTTAGTGCTCGGAGATTTAGTTTTCAGCGCCGCAGCTGAATGATTTACATCAGTTAGCCAGCTTAAGTACATGTGGGGGTTGCCTGGTTGCTAGGGAATCCCCACATGTACTTATGCTGGCTAACAGATGTAAATCATTCAGCTGAGGTGAGGAAAACTAAATCTCCGAGCACTAAGAAAATACTCGGAGGACCCCCGAGCGTGCTCAGAAAATCTCGAGTAACAAGTATATTCGCTCATCACTATTGCTAATGGAATATTATTTACACATCTCTATAGGAACTCTACATAGCCGAAATATCAAAGATGTATTCTAAAAATATTGCATGAAGAAATATACGCAACTAATAATAATGTAGTCGTGGCCTATATGAACATAATTTCGGGTCTTACAGAGGTGTGGGAACACAGCTCTAGTAGGAATTAAAACTTAACCTTTAATCTATACAAGGTAAAAAATAATATGACAATAACAAAAACAAATAATGTCACCCCAAAGCAAAAAAAACTATAATGGTATTAGATGATGTAGCCTGTAAGGTAAAACATCACTTATGGGTGATACCAAGATAGAATATAAGTGAGAACAGAAGTTATAAATGCAAAATATACTGTCCCACACTCTCAAGATACCTATGGTTAATAACACGAGCACATAAGTGCAAGAGATGTCAAGCCAGGTGACCCTGTATGTATAGGTATTGGCAGGTATAAAAAAAAAACAAGTAATAAACAGGCAGGAGGGAGATAAGGCAAATAGGGTGAAAATCATATATAACGTAAATGTTAAAACAAGAACGATCTCACCAAATGCCGTGGCTCAGGTAGGTATAGCCCATGGTTCGCAGAGTGGAGAAATCCATGAATCAGCGATGTAGGGAGACAATACCCTGTCGATCCCTAAAAGGACTAACTGTAAACCTACGTTCCCGAGCTCCCGCCCTTACAAGGGCAGTCCACAGCTACCCCTAAACAATATCATGCCCTGCACTCTCCCTATTAGAATGTCCAGAGGTGTCCACAGCCCCTTCTTAAATACCATATTCCCCAGCGTAAAATAAAAATAAAATATACCTCGCACCCTGGTGTTGTTCCAACAATGTCCGCACCAATTCCCCATGGCTCACGTGGCATTAGTATCTCACGTAAGCCTTGCAGCCAATCAGCGGTCATTATTGGGCTGCAGGTCTCTCATTTCCTATAGACATCTGAGGTTTGTCCAAAAAAAAGTGTGAGCAAAGCAGCCCATTAGGGGATGCTGGTTGGCTGCAGGGCACATATGGCATAACAATGTCACGTGAGGACCCGCAAGACCCAGTTCTGACATCATTGTAACAGTAGCGGTGTGGTTTACATAATATTTAAGAAGTAGTTATCCAAGTAGTAGACAACCCCTTTGACATGCTCTCTCATCTGCTTCTTGCTATAGACATATATACCCCAGTGGTAAGTCACATCTATTGCCCCTTTTACTTGCTGCATCCTACTGATCTCTAATTTATTGACCCTAAGGTCAAACAACGACATGTAGACCACAACTGCATTATGATTAGATAACTTATTCTAAAACACTTTAAAATAGATAAAAATCTTTAGTGAGTGAATCATTCTGTCCTACTAAAGAGTTGCAATAAATATATAATGACAGGTATATGTATCCAAGTTATAGACTATAAAGTTTTATTATTAAATTATTATTTATTATTACTTTATTATCATAGAGCAGGGAAAGTGCCAGTTTTTGATATAATAATAGAATAATTTTGTGTGCTAAAAAGTATTTTTTTATGAGTCCAGAACGTCAAGGAAATAAGTAGCAAAATATTTGAAATCTAGAAGCATATAATCTATTAACTACATTATCTATATCTATCACAGCATGAGAAATGAAACCGAGAAGTTACAGGAATAACTTCTCACTTTCTTTTCTTCAGATGAAATCAGGGAATCTGTGTCAATAACAATTTGTGAAACTCTAGGAATAATCTTGTCACAGAAAAATCTTAATGCAAGAAATAAGATTTGAAAAGCCTCCAGTCCTTACCTCTCACGTTTGTCTTAGTTTGAATGAAGTGTGATGGATAGTCCATCTTTCCCTGTCTTTATATAGACACAGCTCAGACATATTACTCATCCAATGGCTAATGCAACTTACGCTGTCACACTTGTCACTTAATTTTTTAGACTTCTTTTTTACTCACTCCCTAAAGACATTTCATTCTTTTTCAGAGTTATGTAATTTTTTTTTTTACATTTTTTTTGCACTTCTTTTACAATCGCATTCAGAAGTGTAAAGTCATCTCTCAGGAAAACTGATCCAAACTGTGTGTTATAAGACTTATTATTGCATGTGAGCTCATTCTTGTGTTACACAACTTCTGTGAACAGAATTTTTACATAAAATCAATGGAAATTGTGTGATTATATATGCTAGGTTGTACTGTGTATGTCTAGTACATTGTATAATATAATACATACTGTACAATGCAATGTTCTATCTGTCTTTATAAAGAATGCACTAATTACCTAATAAATGCATAAACAAAGAAATTGGTTTCCTATGTGCCATTGTATGTGCTTATATGCATGTGTATATGTATACCAGGTATCAATGTGATTGATAACTATGAGGTTATGGTTAAATTCAATTAATCCAGTTATCCTATAGTTAGACAGATAGATAGATAGACAAATACATTTATATATATATATATATATATATATATATATATCTATATCTCTCTACCTATATATGTGTGTATATATATATATATATATATATATATATATATATATATATATATATATATGTGTGTGTGCTGCAAATGAAGACATGTTAGTTGTGTTGGAAAAAGGGCATAAACTTCCACGTGACAAATTTACCAAATTTACGACCGGGCCTGGCAGGTCAGGGGTCCAACAACACCTGCAGAAACTTCAACTGGATGTGCGTCCTCAGACACACATCCAGCTGGTGTTTATTGCACCCTACAGACCCACCGGCTATGTGTGCTACAATACATGCTGCCAGCCAATCAGAGGCCATCTTCTGCTGGCTTCACAAGAGGATGCGCGCAACAAGGGTGCGAAGGGAAGGTGAGTATTTTTTTTTTAAATCATTGACCATACTAGTACATGGATGACTATGGGGTGCATTATACCATATGGAGGACTATGGGGAGTGCAGTATACCATATGAAGGACTATGAGGTGCATTATACTTTGTGGATGACTATGGGAGTGCACTATACTTTGTGGATGACTATGGGGTATATATGGATGACTTTGGGCTGTGCATTATACTTTGTGGATGACTATGGGAGTGCACTATACTTTGTGGATGACTATGGGGTATATATGGATGACTTTGGGCTGTGCATTATACTTTGTGGATGACTATGGGAGTGCACTATACTTTGTGGATGACTATGGGGTATATATGGATGACTTTGGGCTGTGCATTATACTTTGTGGATGACTATGGGAGTGCACTATACTTTGTGGATGACTATGGGGTATATATGGATGACTTTGGGCTGTGCATTATACTTTGTGGATGACTATGGGAGTGCACTATACTTTATGGATGACTATGGGGTATATATGGATGACTTTTGGCTGTGCATTATACTTTATGGATGAGTTTGGGGTGCATTGTTAGTCAATGGCAGTGAATAATGCCATATCGCATATCCCTAATACAGGTACACATTAAACGGGTGTTTTCTTCAGTGTGCTGGATCCAATTTTCATTCATTTCTGGCATCTATTTTAATCATCAAGAATGTGGCATCAGTTTTTTCACATTTGCAAAATAAAAAGATGATGGTTTTTCCTTGCTTCTCCTCCCATTAGGCAGGGAAAAACAGAGCAATAACATGTGCTGGCCATTTTTTCTCATGAATGCATTGACTTGAATGGGTGATTTTGATCTTGAAATCAGAATGTCTAATAATCTACAAAAAAGTACACATAAAAGTGTCCATGGAATACCACAGGTGCATCTTTTATCTATCAAACACACTCCTAGAACATGTATAACAAACCTGGATGTCTGAATGGAGTCTTAAGATTAGGTCAACAAGTTGCAGATTTTTCTGCTGCAAATATGCTGAAGATTGTACTGCAGATATTAGATGAATCCTTTGATTTTAATGTGGATTCATCTCTCATCCCAATCATGCCACTTTAAAAGGGTTGAAATCTGCAATGGGACTTTCACTGCGAATTTCACTCCTTTCTATAGTGCATGTTTTTTGCTGCATCAAAAACACAGCGTCTTACAGTTCTAGAGGATGGGATGTGGACGGGATGGGATTTCTAGAAACCTCCTGTGCACTGTGCTTCTTTTTAACTCGTAAAACTCATCTGTGTTGCGTGTTTCAAATCCGCAGCACGTTGATTTCTCTTGCGGATACGGTGAATTTCTATGAGGAAATTCCCCATATACTTACATTAGAGGTGGAAATTCCACCAGTAAAAAATGCACAAGCTTTTTTATTGTGTTTCTGTGGTAGACCCGCATAAAAACACATGTAATCCACACCTAAGTATGCCAATAAAGTTTTGTCAAAGCAAATAAACAGTAAGTATCAAAAACAAACCAGCTTTATTTACAGCATTATACACCTAACAGAGACAAAAACGCAACCTCAAAAATCCAATAAAAATGTATGTAAAAACAAACAGAAAAACTAAATAAAAAACAGAAGTAAACTGACAGAATAGGAGCAGAAATCCTGCAACATAAAAAAAGGACCAAAAGCTCATTGTGGGTACCTAGCCTTTTTGGCATGTTGTGGCTTTTCTGCATCTATTCTGGTAAATGTGGATGTAGCTACATCAGTAGATCATTGCAGAATGCAGTATTTAATACTAAATAAGGAATAGGGAAATATATAATAATCTAAAGTATGATTTTTGTTTTGTTTTGTATGACATTAAACATTTTTAATTCATTATTTTACCATTTTACTTTTTGTCATGTAGCAAATTCATCAATGAAAATTCTACTGAAATTGATTGTAGAACATACTATATTTACTGATGAGCAAAAGTGTAACAATGTTTTGAACCTATAATTTTGAGATTCCAAATCTCACCTTCCACTACTGCTTCTACCATCATTTACAGACAATCATCTTGGCTATCTCATACACAAATTTGTCTTGCAACTATTTAGCATATGATTAGTTATGCACATTTTTGTCATGTTATGTCATGTGCATTGTTATTTGCTTGTGTTGGTGGAAAAATCTTTTTCTTCCAGTATACTACAAAATACAATCTTTTCTCACATTACCTAATAGCTCAGTGTGGTATCAAGTTGATTCTCAAGCGAAAGGTCACTGGTTCAAATTGGGGAGCAGCCATGAAGAAGTTTTCCCAAGAAAAGAGAAACAGTATCAACCAGCTTATCAATATCGGTTTCGGCCAATAAAATTGCCAAACTGCATCTTATGAGTGCCATGACAGTTGGAAGAATATGAAATGAAGTCTGTCATCCATTCAAACACCAACAAGTGGCCATCGAGGCAAAATATTGGATTCAACAAGTAGGCTGATCACAAGGTCTATCAGTTCTTGCGCTACAAACACGGCAGTGGAGGTGGCTCATATGCTTCATAAGAGTGAGAACACAGACGTCGATGCAAGCGCCGTGTGATGCACATTACTCAAGTCTGGAATGGTGGCCCGAAAAAGAGTGAACAAGCCTCGACTTCAATATCATCATAAGAAGTATCTGCTCAAGTTTGCAAAAATGAACGAAAAGTGGGCAGTAGAAGATTGGAAACAGGTGATTTGGAGCAATGAAAATAGACTAGGCTCTGATGGGTACAAGTGGGTCTGGAGGAAACAAGGGAAAAAATTACAATGGATCAAGAAATTGAAGGAACTGTCAAGTTCGGTGGAGGAAGCCTGATGATATGGGATTGTTTTACAGCCAAAGGCATTGAATACTTGACCAAGATCAATGGTAGTCTCAATGCTGAGCTATATGTGAGTATCCTGCAAGATGTGCTACTTCTACTACTCGGGTACTATGGGTATGAAAAAGGATGACATAGTATTCCAGCAGAAAAATGACCCAAAGCATACATCGAGATTGGTGAAGAAATTGTTCAATGACAATGAAGGAGAGGTGCTGGATTAACCCTCACAGTCCCCATACCTCAACCCAATTGAACATTTGTGGGTAAAATTGAAGAAAAAGCTGTATACATACCCATGTTGAGTTGACCAGTATGCACCAACTTTGGAATCATGTAGAAGAGACTTGGGATCACATTTCGGTTGAGACATGCTTGAATCTGATCAATCGCAAGTCCAAGAGGATTCAGGCAGTCTTGAAAGCCAAAGCTGGATTTACAAAAAAATACAAATTAAAATTTAGATTTTTAAGAGCAAAACAGTAACAAAGCAGTGACATGGCAAGAATCTGAATAACTAAACATTTACTAAATAATTGCAAGTCAAATTTATGTATCAGGTAGCCAAAATGATTGTCTATAAAATGGTGGTAGTCTCACGTTCAACGCAGTAATGGATGGTCAGATATTGAGCCTGAAAGTTAAAAGTTCAAAACATTGCTGTTACCCTTTTGTTCGTCAGTGCATTGTATGATACCTTACAAACATCTTTTTGTAGGTTGTTGTCCAAAACTGTTTCTACCCTTAGGACACTACTCATTGACTAACAAATCTCCTTGTACTTCACCCTAAACATGCACAGGCAGCTATACCTTCTTTGAAAGGTGAAAAATTCCCTCTGGACTCTATGGCCATATACACACATTGAGTATTTGGTGAGGGTTTTTTTTAACATAAGTATTTGTTAGCCAAAACCAGAAGTGGAACAATCAGAGGAAAAGTATAATAGAAACACTTCATCACTGTATTTCTTACCCACTCATGGTTTTGGCTTTCATGAAATACTCGATGTGTGCACGTGGCCTAAGTGAACTAAATTATCTAAGCTTTTCTTGAAGACAATCCTGGTTTTTGCTGTTGCCTGGTCCTAAAGTGACTATTTCACAGATTCAAAGATCGTATGATAATGAAGGGTGGTCAACTTTGGTCGAATCCTGTTTCTTCAAATGGACATGAAATAACATTTCACCCTATTATATTTCTTAGCCATTTATATACTTACATTCATTTATAATTTTCCTCCTAAGTCTGCATTTCTGGTTATAGAGCTGTAAAAACAATGCAGTTTAGAAAATCACAGTAAAAAACCACACCACGACCACATTAGAAACATTTCATTTGGTTGCTGTGAACAATAATGCTAGATTCGGACAACAGAGGTCTTAATGAAATTCATTCTTGAACGTCTCACTTACAATATAATGTAATATGTTAAATAATTTATTATACATATAACATTTTTGCTAATTTTTGAACCACCAAGGATAGTAGAATTATTTTTCATGATTGACACTCGCTAGTGTGATTCCAAACCTTCAAAGAAATATGACTTTTCAGTGGACTAGATGAGTATATGTCCCTTGTATTTGAAAAAGTGAATTCACCAGTGATTCACACAAGACCAGCCAGGATCATCTCAACTGTGGACACATTCTCTTGATATGACGCCTACATTCCTTTATGGTGAAAACTGATCCTCCCAGTAGAAAGCTTCCTTTTAGGAGATATGGCATTAGTGAAAATTTCTCCCACAATTTATTTGCAGCAACTAGTTTTTACAAGATTCTAAACAGGAGTTATCAATTGTAATTTATTAATATTTATTGTGAATGGAAACGTTCATTATCAGTCATGAAATAGTAGACACTGGTATTACTTATCAGTGTAGATATTCTATCTACCTTTATTATTTCAAGACATTGATGACTTATTGCAATGATATGAGGGTTATGCAACCTGCATTCAGCCTACTTATAACTAGGAGGATATGGCTACAGTGCTTCTTACTAAAGTCTCATTCGGACATCAGTGATTTTTCTGGTACACAAAACACTGGACAATTTTCATAAGCTCTGACCTCTCCTACTGTATCCTCACCAATCCATCGTAGATTGTGAGCCCTCGCAGGCAGGGTCCTCTCTCCTCCAGTCGTGACTTGTATTGATTAAGATTATTGTACTTGTTTTTCATTATGTACCCCTCCTCACATGTAAAGCACCATGGAATAAATGGCGCTATAATAATACATAATAATAATAATAATAATGTTTTTTCATCAGACTCTCAGTAGTGTTTAGTAATGATGAGCAAATATACTCGTTACTTGAGATTTTCGGAGCACGCTCGAGGGTCCTCCGAGTATTTTTTAGTGCTCGGAGATTTAGTTTTCATCACCGCAGCTGAATGATTTACATCTGTTAGCCAGCATAAGTACATGTGGGGGTTGCATGGTTGCTAGGGAATCCCCACATGAGAACAAGCTGGCAAAGAGATGTTAATCATTCAGCTAAGGTGAGGAAAACTAAACCTCCGAGCACTAAAACATACTCGGAGGTCACCCGAGAGTGCTCGGGAAATCTCGAGTAACGAGTATATTCGCTCATCATTATTGTTTAGACATTGTTTCAGTTAGTAACCCATTGCAATGTTAGAAATGAACACTACATGGATGCACAAAGATCCATGTACTATCCATGATTCAGAGATCTGCAAAACAATTTGATGTGAATTAACATAGTAACATAGTAACATAGTTAGTAAGGCCGAAAAAAGACATTTGTCCATCCAGTTCAGCCTATATTCCATCATAATAAATCCCCAGATCTACGTCCTTCTACAGAACCTAATAATTGTATGATACAATATTGTTCTGCTCTAGGAAGACATCCAGGCCTCTCTTGAACCCCTCGACTGAGTTCGCCATCACCACCTCCTCAGGCAAGCAATTCCAGATTCTCACTGCCCTAACAGTAAAGAATCCTCTTCTATGTTGGTGGAAAAACCTTCTCTCCTCCAGACGCAAAGAATGCCCCCTTGTGCCCGTCACCTTCCTTGGTATAAACAGATCCTCAGCGAGATATTTGTATTGTCCCCTTATATACTTATACATGGTTATTAGATCGCCCCTCAGTCGTCTTTTTTCTAGACTAAATAATCCTAATTTCGCTAATCTATCTGGGTATTGTAGTTCTCCCATCCCCTTTATTAATTTTGTTGCCCTCCTTTGTACTCTCTCTAGTTCCATTATATCCTTCCTGAGCACCGGTGCCCAAAACTGGACACAGTACTCCATGTGCGGTCTAACTAGGGATTTGTACAGAGGCAGTATAATGCTCTCATCATGTGTATCCAGACCTCTTTTAATGCACCCCATGATCCTGTTTGCCTTGGCAGCTGCTGCCTGGCACTGGCTGCTCCAGGTAAGTTTATCATTAACTAGGATCCCCAAGTCCTTCTCCCTGTCAGATTTACCCAGTGGTTTCCCGTTCAGTGTGTAATGATGATATTGATTCCCTCTTCCCATGTGTATAACCTTACATTTATCATTGTTAAACCTCATCTGCCACCTTTCAGCCCAAGTTTCCAACTTATCCAGATCCATCTGTAGCAGAATACTATCTTCTCTTGTATTAACTGCTTTACATAGTTTTGTATCATCTGCAAATATCGATATTTTACTGTGTAAACCTTCTACCAGATCATTAATGAATATGTTGAAGAGAACAGGTCCCAATACTGACCCCTGCGGTACCCCACTGGTCACAGCGACCCAGTTAGAGACTATACCATTTTAGAGACTATACCATATACAAATTGAATTTGTGCCGAACTTAATTTAATCGGCATATCCTGGCAAAATCAAACAGTTTGTCTGCAACCATTGTACAAATTACTTAAAACTGTATCAGTCACAGAAGGCTCACGTGATCTAAAGTGCAATTGCTCAGACTTCCCCGTAATACCTAATGGCTGTTACACCTCATAGTACAGCAAATCTAATCAGGAGGGACTATCATAGCCTGAATAAAACTGAGGAAGGGAATGTAGCAGCCATTTTAGGATGATTTAGGATAGTAAGAAGACGTTAGAGCTCACAGCTCAGTAATACCAGCAGGAAGAGAAAGCACTAAAGCATACAAATGCTCTAGAAAGTAATGTGTTGCTCAACTGCAGCATTAAAGAAGATGAGAGTATTAGTATGCTAATTGCTAGAGGGAGAGATAATTAGGACAGATGTGATTGATCAGTGATAAAGTGTAGCTGCCTTAGTGGCATTTGTTCTGCTGCATTTTAAATACAATTACACAATTTTTCTTCTTAAGGCACTAGGATGCAGCAGCAAGCCATTAGAGAAAAAAATTTGTGTCAATCAGAGACAGTGTGCATGATAGTTACAAGTGACTGTATTGAGCATTTTCATTCCCTGTGCAATCCTTTTTGTGAGAAAAAAAATATGAAAGAAAATTCCCTAGACATTTAGCTGCAACTGTCCACCTCACAAAATGTACATGTTGCAAACATTTTTTTGAGCATCTGTTTTACTGGTTAAACTTTACATCCATACACGCCACAACAATACAGCATCCTATTACAAGAGCTAGCTTTTTGGATGTTTACCTACCTAGCATTTATTATTATGTCATTTTTGGGAAGGTGACTGAATTTAGTTAAAACAAAAGTAGAGAAAAAAAATTAAAAGATACATAGACATTTAACTTGAACACCACACCTATAATGCAGTCAGGGGCCACATTTAGCATTTTGTTTGAGTTGAATAATTGGAGTTGAAAAGATTGGCATAAGTTAGTTATGGTGTTCTTCAAAATGTATGATAAAAGGAAAAAATGTCAATGGCAATTGACTAGGTATTGTTACAGATAAAAAAACATGCAACTGCTAAGAATGTGGGATCCACTAGCAGCAGGAGAACAACTACAATCACTACTGGCACTTGCTGTCTGGGCAGTAATGCTACCAAATGCAGGTCATATTTTGCCTCAACTGCTACGATCTTTCTTGTGGCTGTGAGCAGGCTGTAGGATGCAGTGACGGACTGGAGACAGAGCAAGGGTTAACAATTTTACTTAACACAGGGATACTCCATGCAGGGAGGTTAAAGGTAAACTCGGAGGTTGGGTAGGCAGTTCAACAATTTGGATAAGATGCAGGGGTTAAGAAACAGCGGAAAAGTGAATTAACAGTTATTGGAGAGTTAACTTATCCTGTCAGACGTTTATCAAGATGTGGTCGTCCCGGAACAGGTGATGGAGCCAATAACGGCTGATGATGTGCTTGTCCAATATGGTCCTGGTAGTAAGGATGATCCATCTTTTGGCAGCAGCGGTTGGTCTCTGGCACCTTCCGCTGAGCCCCTAGTCCATGTACTGATGTGGCTGGAGAAGTGTGGACCACAGCACTGTCTGAGCCCGACGGGATCCAGCAGACATACATTGAAGAATCAGGACGCAGATGACAGTCCTGCACCCGATCTCTCTCTGGCAGCACGCGTGCAGTACTCACTAGCCTGGAACGTTCAACATCGCGCTTTGGGGTTACCAAGGGGCACAATGCACATCCCTCCTCACAGTCTCTGTCAGCAGTGGCGGGGAAGCTCAAGAGTGGGCCTGCACTCTACTGATGCTCAAGGGCTGGAGCACTCACATCCCCCTGCTGCGCGCTGCCTCTTCCCGCCAAGTCTGCCGGCTTCTGCGCATGCTGAGTCTGTAAACCACTGGCCACACCCCCTGTTTCCACCTGCAAAGATTGGTCCAGTCTCTTAAGCTTTCCCCCGGACAACAGATGAGACAACCCCGACAGTTCCAGAGCCGGCACAGAAAAGGTACCCGCAGCACGGTCCCTCTTCTTACATGGCCTCTCAGGTAAATAAAATTTATGTTGTATCATTCCCAAGAAGACTCATGGCTGCACTAGCTCAAAAGGGTGCTTCTACTCATTACTGAGCAAAAGGTCTCAATAGATATGACTTTGTGATATTTCAGTTTTTCTTTTTTAAGAAATTTGCTAAAATTTCTACATTTCTGTTTTTTTTTTCAGTCAAGATGGGGTGCAGAGTGTACATTAATGAGAAAAAAATAACTTTTTTGAATTTACCAAATGGCTGCAATGAAACAAAGAGTGAAAAATTTAAAGGGGTCTGAATACTTTCCGTACCCAGTGTGTGTACATATTCTATCTGCTTAAAATAATCACAGAAATCGACATAAAAAATGCTTGAAAGACTCTTCATATTCATTTCAATGTTAGTCTACACTGCTCAAAAAAATAAAGGGAACACTTAAACAACAGAATATAACTCCAAGTAATTTAAATTTCTGTGAAATCAAACTGTCCACTTAGGAAGCAACACTGTTTGACAATCAGTTTCACATGCTGTTGTGCAAATGGAATAGACAACAGATGGAAATTATTGGAAATTATCAAGACACACTCAATAAAGGAGTAGTTCTGCAGGTGGGGACCACAGACCACATCTCAGTACCAATGCTTTCTGGCTGATGTTTTGGTCACTTGAATGTTGGTTTCGCTTTCACTCGTGGTAGCATGAAACGCACTCTACAACCCACACAAGTGGTTCAGGTAGTGCAGCTCATCCAGGATGGCACATCAATGCGAGCTGTGGCAAGAAGGTTTGCTGTGTCTGTCAGCATAGTGTCCAGAGGCTGGAGGCGCTACCAGGAGACAGGCCAGTACAGCAGGAGATGTGGAGGGGGCCGTAGGAGTGCAACAACCAAGCAGCAGGACTGCTACCTCAGCTTTTGTATAAGGAGGAACAGGAGAAGCACTGCCAGAGCCATGCAAAATGACCTCCAGCAGGCCTTAAATGTGCACGTATCTGCACAAACGGTTAAAAACCAACTCCATGAGGATGGTCAGAGTGCCCGACGTCCACAGATGGGGTTGTGCTCACAGCTCAACACCATGCAGGATGCTTGGCATTTGCCACAGAACACCAGGATTGGCAAATTCGCCACTGGCGCCCTGTGCTTTTCACAGATGAAAGCAGGTTCACACTGAACACATGTGACAGACGTGACAGAGTCTGGAGACGCCATGGAGAGTGATCTGCTGCCTGCAGCATCATTCAGCATGACCGATTTGACAGTGGGACAGTAATGGTGTGAGGTGACATTTCTTTAGACAGCCGCACAGCCCTCCATGTGCTCACCAGAAGTAGCCTGACTGCCATTAGGTACTAAGATGAGATCCTCAGACCCCTTGTGAGGCAATATGCTGGTGCAGTTGGCCCTGGGTTCCTACTAATGCAGGACAATGCCAGACCTCATGTGGCTGGAAAGTGTCAACAGTTCCTGCAAGATGAAGGCATTGAAGCTATGAACTGGCCCACCCATTCCCCTGACCTGAATCCAATTGCACACATCTGGGGCATCATGTCTCACACCATCCACCAACGTCACATTGCACCATAGACTGTCCAGGAGTTGGCGGATGCTTTAGTCCAGGTCTGGGAGGAGAATCCTCAGGAGACCATCCGCCACTTCATCAGGAGCATGCCCAGGCATTGTAGGGGGGTCATACAGGCATGTGGAGGCCACACACACTAATGAGCATCATTTCCTTGTCTTCAGGTATTTCCACTGAAGTTGGATCAGCCTGTAATTTCATTTTCCACTTTGATTTTGAGCATCATTCCAACTCCAGACCTCCGTGGAATATTAGTTGTGTTTTACGTTGATCATTTTTAGGTTTTATTGTTCTCAACACATTCCACTATGTAATGAATTCAGTGATATCTAGGATGTTCGATTTTAGTGTTCCCTTTATTTTTTTGAGCAGTGTACTTTGCTGTTCATATAAGGAGTTGCAACTGGTTTGTCAGAAATAATGTCGTTTTGAAAATTTTTGAAAAATTCATTTTTGAATATTCCCCCTATAAATGTATCAGACCTTCCCCTTATAGTTCTAATTAATTAAAATTGAAACTGATCCCTAAAAGAAAATATGCTGCGCAGGATCTCCGCCTTGTATTCTTCTCCTAGTGCTCAGGTCAAGATAAACGGTACACTATCGGATATGTGCCCGATCAGAAATGGTACAAGGCAGGGGTGCCCGCTCTCTCCCCTCTTATATATCTTAACCAAGGAGCATTTAGCTGTGGCCTTGAGAAACAACCCATCAATTAATGGTATAAAACTACGTTCTGAAGAACATAAGCTAGCACTTTTTGCAGATGACGTTCTCCTATATATTATGTCCCCCTCTACGAGCCTACCAAACATTATTACGGAACTACATAAATTTGGTCTCCTAAGTAACTTCAAAATGAATTCCCATAAATCCGAAATCCTAATTATTTCACTCCAACTCCCCTTGGCAGATCAATTAAGGAAGACCTTCCTATTTAAATGGCGCTTTGATTCCCTCACTTATTTAGGTATCAAAATTACAAGCAAAACGTCTAAGCTGTTTGAAACCAACCTTGCGCCAATTTTACAGAAAACAAACTCAGACTTGGAGAGATGGCACAGGCTCCAATTGTCTTGGCTGGGTAGGATCAATGCAGTTAAGATGGACCTCCTGCCTCGTCTCTTATATTTTTTCCAAACAATTCCCCTATACCTACCAGCTTCCTTCTTTTCCCGCCTCAAACAAATAATTACTCGCTTTATTTGGTCGCATAATCGGGCACGCAGATCTAAACTGACAGGTGGATTGGGTCTCCCGGATCTCGCAATTTATAGTTATGCATCAATGGGAACTTGTATTCTGGACCTTTATCACAGTAAAAACAGCAAAAAGTGGGTAAACCTAGAAAACGATCTTAATGGATGCGACTCCCAAGTTGTTCTTTGGACTGGAGGCAAGGGGGTGGGGCCAGGCGTCTACATACCCTTCCTCACACGAAACATATTGCTTCTTATTAAAAACCGAAACAAAGACCTTCAGATCACAACTCTCCTGGGCCCCTTAATTCCAATCTATGACAATTCTGCTTTCCCGGCGGGGCTGAATAGAGAGACATATCTAAATAAGAGAAAAGATTCCAAACCCATCATCCACGACTATTTAAAAGAAACTGGGATGAAGTCCCTTCGGGAATTATTCCCAGAGGAGGAAACACACTCTGTTGATTGGTTCTTCTATGAACAACTAAAAAGTTATATCCACTCAATCTCTAAACAAACCAATATCTGCAGGCCGCTAACTCCCTTTGAGATGCTTTGCATATCAGCAAACCCCCCGGATCATACTGTCTCGTTGCTATATAAAATCTTCCAAGAGGGGAGGGCTCCACTGCAGGGTTGGCCATTGTTTTTCTCGAAATGGGAGGGCGATCTGGGAAGACCCTTGTAATCTGAAGACAGGGGAAAAATTCTTCTCTTCTCGTCTAGATCGTCATTATGCACGGTATCACAGGAGAGGAGCTATAAGATTCTAGCAAGATGGTATAGATGCCCCTCCATGGTGCATGCGGTGTTCCCCACGACCCCTGACACCTGCTGGAGATGTTTAAAGGAAATAGGCTCTTACATGCATATCTGGTGGGACTGCCCCCCCATAAGGGATTTGTGGTTGGCTGTCTTTGAACTTCATAATAAGCTGTCTATCACACAGATCCAACCTTCACCAAGTCTAGCATTGTTGTCTGTTAGGTCTCGAGTTCCCGCTTCTGCACAGGGGGAATCTCGAGCCATCTCCGCTGCGGTCTCCCATTCTTATCCAGCCGCAGTGGAGTCTGCTCAGCAGGGACGTCGGTCCCAGCGTCTTGCTCAGTCTCACTCTGTACAGAGAGTTACTGCTGCTTCTTCAGCTTCTGCCATTAAACCCAGTGCTGGTCAGCAGCGAGCGGACTTCTCTGGGACTAAGTCCTTGTCTACACACACTGAGCATGCCCAGGGCAAGATCTCCCGTTGGAGATCGAGGGTCATGTGCTCAGGCTCTGCAGCACATTCCATTGGTCCTCTTGGCAGGTCTTGGAAGGGCAAAGTTTCCGTGGCCACTTCCTGTGCTGCAACTATATAAACTGCGCATGACCGCACGGCCATGCGCTAGTGTACATTTGCTTACGTGTGTTTGTTGTGAGTGCAAGTCGTCCTTGGATACCCCTTCCCTATTGAATGTCTGTTCGCGGAAGGTGTATGGTTACTATCTAGCGCCCGACTTATCCTACAGCACTAATCACACGTTACAGCGTCCAGTTGCTGTGACCGCCAGTACGGCGCCGTGCACTTCCTCTGTGCTTTCCTTACCCAAGCCTGGGTGGTTAGTGGCGTTCGTCAGTGCGGCACCGCATGCACTCTTGTGCCCTAATATTGTTATTCAGCTTCCTTACACACCCAGTTGCGGTGTTGTGCCAGCAAGGGTCTAATCGGACTTCAATCCTGTTGGGGTTGAGTTCACTGACTACTTGCTCGCCTTCTATGTGCGGTACCGCGATCCTGTGACGCAACAGGATTGCTTCCTTCACGCTGGGTGAAGTTTAACCCACGTGTGTATACTTATGAGTACCGCCATATAGTCCGTCATTACTTAGCAGCAGGTTCCATCTCTGCACGGTGGACCCCGGGCTGCGAACGCACCATACACTATCTGTCTTATTATTTGGTGCGTTCCGCTAGCCCTAACAGTTGTCTTTATGCGACTTGTCAATATCTAGGTTCAAGAGGGGTATCCTCAGACACTTTCTTACCGCAGTCAGAAATCGAATCCCTCGGTTTTGGAAACAAGAAAAATTTCCTTCCCATACAGAATTTGTGGCACAACTTAATAACATTTATATAATGGAGCAGCTGATAAACCAGTCACCAGGCAATGTAGAAAAAACCTACAACATATGGGCCCCCTGGATCGCTTTTAGGGAAACTCCTGAACTAGATCTCTGGGTTTCCAGAACCTGACACATTATGTAGCTTATTTTCGCGTACTTATGGGCCGTTTCTCGACATGCGTTCTGTCTGCCGGGGCATGGAGGCAGCCACACTCCTTCCCTGTATTCCCCACACCCTCATCCATTCCTCTCTTCTTCTTTCTACCCACTTTTTCTTTCCCCTTTCTTTCCATGTTTGTCCTCCTCATATCCAGTTTCATTATATATATTGTATTTAAATGACTACAACAGAATCTAGCAATAGTTACCAACTATCCCGGCTGTTCTTTATTGTTAACACCTCATAATCTCGGGATAACCAATAGCATTATTAATCAGAAAGTTAAATTATAAGACTTAAATGTTGTAACAATGCTCCTCTTGTTTGACTTGTAACTATTGCCTATCATTGCACAGATTTACCAGATTGTACTGTTTACCTTTATTCTTTATTGCTGTGACCAATAAAATGATTTATACAAAATTGAAACTGATCAAATGGTTTAAAGGGACTCTGTCACCTCAAATTGGCAGGATATTTAAATGACTTTTTACCTGTCTGATGGGCGGTGTTTCATCTTCATTTCTGCACCCCGTCCCTCCCTGTTGTCCACAATATGTTAGTGAATTAGAGTACTTGTGCTCCGTAGTTGGCGCGTGCGCAATGCAATCTTCGGTCGCACACGTGCAGTATGCTTTGCCCAACTGCGGGCAAAGCTGAAAAGCATTACTGCGCATGCGCCTGTGCACTATGTCCCACAACACAGCAAAATACTTCTGGGACATAATGCGCGGGCGCATGCGCTGTAATGCTTTTCGTCTTTGCCAGCAGTTGAGCAAAGCATACTGTGCGTGCTCGACCGAAGATTGCATTGCGCACGCGCCAACAATGGAGGACAAGTACTCTAATTCACTAACATATTGCGGACAACAGGGACGGACGGGGTGGAGAAATGAAGATGAAACGCCGCCCATCGGACAGGTAAAAAGTCATTTAAATATCCCGACAATTTGAGGTGACAGAGTCCCTTTAATATGTCTTATTCATGTCACAATGGATGAAAACAATGAAACATTTTTACCATTTTTTTATGTTTTATTTTAATGTAAAAGTTTTACCAAAAAAAATCTGTAGATCTGTATACGGTAATGTTAGGCAGTAAATTATTTCATCTTATACCATGGGAAGTTATGCAATTATTCCATATACTTCATCCCTATTTTCCATGAATCTAAGTAACATGTAAATCCATTGAGGCTTTTCACTTTTCTGTATTATTACCAGTGCTAAACATGCATTAATCTCATACATAAACTAAAGCATTTGCAAAAGAAATAGATTAAATTGAAACCCTAAGTGATTTACATCCAACTCTGTATAGACTTAGTTAATATACTTTCTTGTACAGCCAAAATCATGTAAGTCATGAACAGATATTCCTCTATGTAACTATACCGGAGCTGATATGTGACATTTTTTTCTTCCCGTCAAGGATCAGAAGATGGAACACGGGTCTTCCCTTACTCCAATAAAGCAGCAGACCCTGGAGAACAGCGCACATCGCTTATATCATCACCTAAGTGAAGGAAATCATATTCTCATAAAGGAAACCATTTGTTCCAATGAGCACATTGCCAGGAAAAATATATAAATAAGGTAATAATCAATTGTAGACCTCACCTCACTTTTACAAGCCTGAAATTAAAAAGACGTAAATCTACAGTGACTTCAATTAGCAATGTGTGCTCTGGCTGTTTATGGTAAGTACCATGAATTGTACCCTATAAATCTACACTGAAAGGATTAAAACTAAGTGGTGTAACATTGTACAAAGCTTGTAATCGTTAATCATTATAAAGAAATGTATACAATGTACCAGGGACACACAACCGCATCGGTTTTAGAGTCACTCTATCGGACTTTTCTACTTGGGAGGCCCATTATACATATTTGACACTTTTAGTAATATTTGGTGATTAATAAAAAAAAAACTTTATAGAAAATTGAAAAATCTCTTCAAGGCAGCTGTTTGATCTGGGACATCTATTGCAGATGAATAGGAAATGCCATGAGTATTCCTCTGTTTGGACCCACCTCTATCTCGAGAATGGACTGTGGGCACATGTAGAGGTGGCTGCGCATGTCTTGCATTATCTTCATTCACTTATATAGGACATCTAAAAATTTGATCAGCGGCTTCCACAGTTTGCTTTTCTTTATTGGAGTCCAATTTGATTTTACGCTTTAAAGTGGTCTGTATTTTTTTTCCTATGAGGCTAACAATTTTTTTTGCAGGTATTTGCTAACAACATGCGTTTTTTGCCATGCAGTGGTCTCTCCCGGCTCAGAGTGGTCACGGGTCACTCTTAACAGTGGTTTCCCTCCTTCCTGTAACATCACTTCAACAGAGCAGTTCCTTCTCTTCTGCTCTCCTCTGTCAACGGGGCATCACTGCCAACATAATGTTAATTGCCATCCGGCTTCTGGCTGCCTAACTGTAGGGAACCAGCTGTCAGTCAGCATGACGTTGGCAGTCAAACCCCATCAACACATCAGAGTGGAAGCGAAGGACTTGGCAGCTATCATGCACTTGTCCTATTCATGTACACATCTTGAAAGGTTCATAAAGGGAATTCTGTGATATGTTAGCGCTATGTAAGTGTCTATACCATTAGTAAATGGAAATAATGACTTTAGAGGATGTGCTTTTATTATACTTAATTCTGGTATTGACAAATAAAAATATACATATAGTATTTTTGTTATGCTTTTAATATAATTTAATAATTATTATACTAGTAGCCTCATTTATCAAAGTATCCTGGTTGTCTATAGTAACCAAGCACAGCAATGATTACACTTTTCCTGAATAGGTGAATAAATGAGAGTGCCAAGGGTGATCTCCAGCAGGCCAAATTTTCTTGCCCACAGTATTTAGATGTTAGGCTAAGGGAGCAAACTAAACCTTTTCACAATGTAAAAGAAAACATAGTTATGGCTCTGGGGCGCTATGTTAGACAGTTTTGAAAAATGATTTTCACTGTCTAGGAATGTCTGAAAACCAAGTTTGTGGTATACGATATTAGATGTGGCCTCCTATTCGAGGCCAAATCCTGACATGATGTATTAATAAGTGACTTGATAAATGCCCAATATAACCATGTTTATGTATACTGTATATAAGATGAGATTTGGATCCATGGCAGCTCATCTATGCTTTTCAGCAATAGTCTAGTATCAACCTTTAGGCTAGGGCTACACGGAGACGATTTGTAGAGCTACTGATCAATGTTAACTTTTGAGCT
Organism: Ranitomeya imitator; assembly: GCF_032444005.1. Lineage (NCBI taxonomy): Eukaryota > Metazoa > Chordata > Amphibia > Anura > Dendrobatidae > Ranitomeya > Ranitomeya imitator. The sequence continues at coordinate 204,393,466 of NC_091287.1, read as the reverse complement.
ACAAGTGCAGTTTTATGGCATACATTGTGTTGTATCTAATATTGTAGGCTGCAGTTGTCCCATGAGAGTTAAAATTAGCTAGTACGCTAAAAAAAAGTAGCTCAAGCCTTCGAAAATTGTAACCAAGCAAACTGGTTTGAAAATACTGGGCCCAATTAATTAAGACTGGCGTTTTGCATGCCAGTCTTAATTAACGGGGCCACTGAAATAAAATGCACCTAATTCATTAAGAGATGCACCCCCCACTTCATGAATTAGGCACAACTTTCTGCTACTCAGTAATTTATGCCACTAAAATGGTGTAACCTTTGATGAATTTGCTGGGCAGGCTTTGCCACTCTCTATACTGCCAAAGCTTCCCAGGCATAGCATAAACATTTTTGTGTCATTTTGAGATGAGCAAAAATTTGGGAAAAATGCAAGGTTTTTACACCAGAAAACTGGCAAAAACACCTCAATTAATCAGGTCCTAAGTTTTCTTAGATCTCAAGCACATACCGTATTTATTTTAAGACCCCTATCTGGCTGGGTCCAAAAGGGGTGAAAGTATTTAGCACTTTCTTTTTAATATAACTGTATTGATAACTTTCTAGAAAATATCTAAAAAGCTAATAAATTGTGAAGTAGTAGAAAAAATTAACTGCCTTCATGCCACACCTCCGCTATTCCAATAAAGCCCGATAGCTGTCAGTTTTTACACTGTTCCATCAATTATCCATCAATTAATGCAGTGATCTCCGAGTCCACAAAATGTACTATGGTGGCGGTCACGTAACTTTTCCAAGGGAACACTTCCTCAGCTGACCACTCTTCTGGGCAGGCAGCAGAATCTCTGGTATCACCTGGGCAAAAGTGGAGACTTCTGAGGAAGTGGACATGTGAATAAATCTTGTGACTTCCACTATGTTTCACCAGAGGAGTTAATCGAAAGGACTGTACCATAACAAATATGTAACAGAGGTATGCAGACTCATGAGCTCATATTTAATGAATCCAATTGTCAAATTGTTAAATTATATGTTTTCTAATAGAGAAATACAATGGTAGATTGGCTGTCAATCCCGGAAATAATCATTCCTTTCTTCCCTTACTTTGGTTTGTGTTACATTATAATACTTTGTTTTTGCTCAATTATGTCCATATTTTTTAAAATCATTGTATGTGACTGACAATCTATTTTTCTTGTAACTGACTTCAGTTCTGTTATTTTTCTGATTCTTGCAATTTGCAAATTGTGATTATGGAAGAACACTGCAGCGGATTTCTTTACTAAAGGTATCAATGTAATCGGTATTACAGCCCCATTACAACCACGGCTTTACATTGCATTACAAAATCATGCTGACAGATTCGCTTCAGGTATGTCATCTGCTCCGTAATTTTATCCTTTCTTTGACTTAGTGCTCTTCTTTTAGGATTGTCTCCTATGGACTGACAGTTATTTCCAGCGAAGTGTCTATTATTTACTTGCATGCTGTAGCTTTTATAAAATTACTGTTTCCTCTGCTGCAGATCTAGCGGTTCTCTAAATGCTGAGATCTGTATAACCCACCCACACCACTGATTGGTAGCTTTCTATGCCAACTGTACATAGAAAGCTGCCAATCAGTGGTGAGGATGGGGTTATACAGAGCTCGTGAATAAGAATGACTACATGTCAGCAGGTTTACTAATCTTCTAGCGATAATCTCCTGCTGATAAACCAGTGATTTTATCAGAACTACAGCAAGTAGCCCAGGAAGTGATACATTGTTGTCTCAACACTATACTGGGCTCTAAATAAGTGGAGAAAACCTGGCAACTTTAAGTTGTATCTAAACTGCTTGTTACATTGGATAGAAAATAATTAAAAATTCCATTCTTGAAACCATTCTTTTGAGTATGACTGTATTGTAGGACGGTAAGTTTGACTTAAGAGACAAGTTAATAAAATGCTCAATATAAATATATTGACAGCTTGAGTAGCACAAAGCCTTGTAACTTGTGTTGAGTGCTGAATAACCCACCAGAAAGCTATTATGAAGGGACTTTACTGGAACCTCTGTTTTTAGAAGGGATTTCCTGGAAACCCTGATGACTGGCCACCTGCTTCTTAGTGCCACCCATCGGCCTGTTTCATCTGCTTAACATATTGCCTAGATTTCATGAAACATTTGCTGTTCTATTACCAGCCATAAATTAAGAATGTGATCAGTAATACCTCGCAGGACGCAGGTCTGAGTTATTTCCTGTAGGCAATGAAACACATGGACGCAAGGAAAAATTCTAATAATCATGTTATAACATAGTAACATAGTTAGTAAGGCCGAAAAAAGACATTTGTCCATCCAGTTCAGCCTATATTCCATCATAATAAATCCCCAGATCTACGTCCTTCTACAGAACCTAATAATTGTATGATACAATATTGTTCTGCTCCAGGAAGACATCCAGGCCTCTCTTGAACCCCTCAACTGAGTTCGCCATCACCACCTCCTCAGGCAAGCAATTCCAGATTCTCACTGCCCAAACAGTAATCCTTTTCTATGTTGGTGGAAAACATAAGTATTTTTTAATTTAATTTTTAAAACATAAGTATTTTTTTAATTTTAGGAGTCTGAACCACTGAAATTTCTTAACGGATTATTTTCTTGGCATATAAAATGAACATTTAATGAAGATGTGGTTTGGATTGAGCACGAAATGGTTCTTCCCTAAACAACATTTTTTCTGCAGGCCCATGTTGAATGGAGAAGAGCGGTGCTTGCTGGACCTCCGCAACCTTCATAAGCCAAGGATCAATTTCTCAGCTGTACGTAAGAGTTACCACAGTATTACCAATCTACAATGTGGAAATGTCTACTTGTTAATTATCACAATGTAACTATTAGCAGAAGATATTCTAGCTGGTGGACACTTCACCGTGAGTCAGGAAAGCCATGTTCTTCAGGTGACGTATAACTTCTGGAATTAAGATAACGTGAGAACTTCCTGGATTATTTTTATGTATTCAAACAAAATGCACAATAAATAATAATTAATCATGTTCTTTATAGAGACATAGCCTTTGTGTTCCTAGAGGTAGATCCTATTACTATTACATTTATTGAGAACATGATGATGGGCTTACAATCTAGGTACGATACTTCAATGCATTCCTTCGGCCTGAGGCATCTGAATATACATTATGACTCATCAATGTGCATTTTTATTGTATGATTAATAAATTCTATTAAACATATAAATAGTTTAGTATTGTTAGCAAATCTTTAGAATTCTGGACTTGAAACCAGTGGCATATATTGGCTTTCTATTTCTGCTGTAATGTAGCAAATTCTAGAAAAAATGATCATTGTTAAAAATAAATATCTTGAGCAGTATTACCCCAGTGTCAGAGTGTGTTCATTTCTGCTTATCAGAGAACAATTAGAAAATACGGTATAATAATGTTTAAGAAGAATATCCTCGACAGACAAATTATATTAGGCAAGCATATTAATTAAAAAAAAATCCAACTAATCCTGAATAATGATAATGAAATCTGAATAAACCTGAATAAAGAAATCTGAATAAGTGAATGTTTGCAGAAAGAGTGAGTAACTAAATGCAATTTTTTTCACATTCAGACTATTATTATTACAATAAATGAGTCAATTAGCAAATACAATTAGAAATTTTTGGATGAGAAAAAAAGAAAAGACTCATTTGCATAGACTCAATCCATTTTAATTATTATTTTACATAAAACTTCATGAAACCTTTGACTAGGACACCTCTTCCTTCCCACACCTTTTTGTTTTTTTTTGCTTTCTTTCATAAATAGTAAGCATTTCAAACATTTTTCCTAGAGTTTTTTTTAAGTATTCTAGGGCATTAATTTTATTTTACTATTTTTAGAGCATGTGTCAGATCTACTGTATAGACTAGTCAATGAGAAAAATGCCAGAAAAATGCCATGAACAGTGGAACCAGTGCATCCTGCATTTAAAAAAACAAACAAAAAAACACTGACCTGATAAACAAAAGCAAAATTCCACAGAAAAAAACATATTGTATGTAGTGTATTTCATATTCACTACGGTGAAATGGAACCTGTCTGGTCCCCCATGCCCTCCAACCAAGCAGCATTCACTTACCGTATATACTCGAGTATAAGCCGACCCGAGTATAAGCCGACCCCCCTAATTTTGCCACAAAAAATTGGGAAAACTTATTGACTCGAATATAAGCCTAGGGTAGGAAATGCAGCAGCTACCGGTGAATTTCAAAAATAAAAATAGATGCTCCATACCGTTCATTATTGCCCCATAAGATGCTCCATATAAAGCTGTGCCACATATAATGCTCCATACTGTTCATTATTGCCCCATAGATGCTCTGTATAAAGCTGTGCCACATATAATGCTCCATACTGTTCATTATTGCCCCATAGATGCTCCATATAAAGCTGTGCCACATATAATGCTCCATATTGTTCATTATTGCCCCATAGATGCTACATATAAAGCTGTGCCATATATAATGCTCCATACTGTTCATTATTGCCCCATAGATGTGCCATAGAAAGCTCTGCCATATAGTGCTCTGCACTGTTCATTATGGTCCCATAGATGTGCCATAGAAAGCTCTGCCATATAGTGCTCTGCACCGTTCATTATGATCCCATAGATGTGCCATAGAAAGCTCTGCCATATAGTGCTCTGCACCGTTCATTATTGCCCCATAGATGTGCCATAGAGAGCTCTGCCATATAGTGCTCTGCACAGTTCATTATTGCCCCATAGATATGCCATAGAAAGCTCTGCCATATAGTGCTCTGCACCGTTTATTATTGCCCTATAGATGTGCCATAGAAAGCTCTGCCATATAGTGCTCTGCACCGTTCATTATTGCCCCATAGATGTGCCATAGAAAGCTCTGCCATATAGTGCTCTGCACCGTTCATTATTGCCCCATAGACGTGCCATATAAAACTGTGCTACCGGTATATATAATGCTGCGGCTGCTGCAATAAAAAAAAATGCCATACTCACCTCTCTTGCTTGCAGCTCCTCAGCATCCTGTCTCGGCGTCTCTCCACACTGACTGATCAGGCAGAGGGTGGCGCGCACACTATACATCATCGCGCCCTCTGACCTGCACAGTCAGTGCAAGAGGACGCGAAGACGAAGCGGCCCCGGCGTGTGGAACGTGGACAGGTGAAAATAATACTTACCTGCTCCCGGCGTCCTGCTCCTTCTCCCGGACAGCTGGTCTTCGGGTGCCGCAGCCTCTTCCTCTGTCAGCGGTCACTGGCACCGCTCATTAGAGGAATGAATATGCGGCTCCACCCCTATGGGAGTGGAGTCCATATTCATAAGTTTAATGAGCGGTCCCACATGACCGCTGTACAGGGGAAGAGCTGCAGCACCGAAGACCGTGGGACGGGCAGGGGGAGCGCCGGGAGCACCGGGAGCAGGTAAGTATGCTTTAGACCTCTCTCCCCCTCACCCGCCGACCCCACTGCCGACCGTGACTCGAGTATAAGCCGAGAGGGGCACTTTCAGCCCAAAAATTTGGGCTGAAAATCTCGGCTTATACTCGAGTATATACGGTATTTATGATTAAATTCCCTGCCTAACCAACTATGTATAACTTTTTTCTGTAAAAATGAGGGTGTGAAAACATAATTTGTAGGGGCTGTTGTCCTCACCGCACATGCAAATCTCATGCACGTCCGCCACACATTTCGGCAATGTCACTGCACCTCTGCAGCCTGATGCACGCGTCCTGGCTTCAGAGGCACATTGTACATGATCGGAAGCCATCTTCAGGACTTTTGGTCATGTGCAATGTGCCTCAGAATCTGGGTACGGTTCTGCAGCATCAAAGGGTCAGTGCTCATGACCGGAAGTTCAGAAGATGGCAGCAAGGAATTTGTCAAACTGGAATTTAAAAAAATGCTGCTATTGAAACAAAAAGAAGTATAAATATTTTCGTTACTCTTTTTCTCTGTTCTGGACAAATGGACAGTGGAATTCATTTCCTGCCTCATTGAAGTTTTTTCTAGAAACAAAAAGTTTTGGCAATATCAGGATCACAAATTCTTGAAGAGAATCAGGAATAGGGTATATTTATGAGGTTCGGGAAAAGTGTCTCAAAATGCTGAGACAAACTGAGAGATTAAAATATGAAATAGTTTGGAATAAGGCTATGTGCCCACGTTGCGTTTTTTAAGCATTTTTTATGTGTTTTACCGCTGCGGAAATGCTTAAAAAAGCTTACAAAATGCATCGCATTTTTAATGGAATTCCACATTGTTGTGCCCATGTTGCATTTTTTTCCGCAGCGGAGACGCAACACAGAAAAAACGCAGCATGTTTATAAATTTTGAGGAATTGCGGCGATTTTGCTGCTATATAATTGTACTGGGACACATGGAAAAAAAACGCATGAAAAACGCAATAAAAATGCAAAAAAAAAGCTAGAAAACCGCTAGTGGCTTTCCTGGCAAGGGAGTCAGGTCTTGATGAGGAAAATTCTCCTTGCAATCTGGAACGTTGGCACATAGCCTAAAGGTGCCCATACGCATTAGAATAATGTCCATCTTATCCCCAGATTTCAAAAGGACCAATTGATTATTTCATGTCTATACAGTGCCTTGAAAAAGTATTCATACCAGGTAAACTTTTTCAAATTTATTCACATTATACCCCCAAGCTTAAAAGTTTTTTATTGGAATTTTATTTGATATACCAACACAAAGTAGCAAGTATTTGTGAAATTTAAAAACAATTGATATATGTTTTTCTAATTATTTAAAAAATATACATCTGAAAATCGTGACATGCATTTGTATTCAGACCCTTTTTGTCTGATACCCCTAAATAAAATCTTGACTAACTAATTGCATTCACAACAAGTAGTAGAAATGACAACGCCTCAAACGTTGGTGAAAAAAAAATCACATTTTATTCCGTCTCCTGTGGCCACAGGAGGCAGAATAAAATGTGATTTTTTTTTTCCACCAACGTTTGATGCGCTGTCTTTTCTACTACTTGGTATGGACTTTTTTTCTGGGAGGAACTCCCTGGTTGTGACTTGCGTCTTAAATAGTGTCCTGTAGGACCCTGGCTATATGAGGTGCGGTTTATCTTATAATTTGTGATTGACTGATTGCATTCAGAAGTCACATAATTAGTACTCTGAGTCAACCAGTGTGTAATTTATTATCAATTTAACTACAACTGTTCTGTGAAGGCCTCAAAGGTTTGTTTCAGAACTATAAGAGCCAAAAAGCATCATGAAAACTAAGGAACATAACAACCAGGTTAGGGATAAAGTTGTGGAGAAAAATAACGCAGGGTTAGCATATAAAAAAATACCCCAAGCTCTGAACATCTCATGGAGCATTGTTCAATCGGTCATCCAAAAAATAAGCATATGCATAATTGCAAACTTACCAAGACATGGCCATCCATCAAAACTGACATCCTAAGCTAAGAAAGTACTAAATGGAGAAGCATCAAAGAGGCCCATAATCACTGTGGAGGAGTTGCAGAGATCCACAGGTCAGATGGGAGAATCTATTCTCAGGAAAACTAATAGTCACATACTCCATAAATCTGACCTTTACGCAAGAATGTCAAGAAAGCCATTTTTTTAAAAAACAAGTCATAAGAAGTCCCATTTGCAGTTTGCAAAAAAACCATATAGGGTACATAGCATGTGGAAAAGATTTGAGCCTGGGGTGGTTTACCCTCTAGCAGGACAATGACCCTAAGCATACTGTCAGAAGTACAATGGAATGGTTTAGATTAAAATATATTCATGTGTGTGAGTGGCCCATTCACAGTCCAGACCTAAATCCCATTGAGGATCTGTGTCAATATTTGAAAATTGCTGTTCTCAGATGCCTCCATCCAATCTCACTGAGTTAGATCTAATTTGCAAAGAAGAATGGGAAAAGATTTCAGCCTTTAGATGTGCAAAGCTGGTAGAGACATATCTCAAAAGACTTTCAGCAGTAATTGCAGTGAAAGGTGGTCCCACAAAGTATTTATTCAAGGGTGCTAAATACAAATGCACTTTGCTAATCAGATACATATTTTCAAAATATATAGAAAGCCATGAATCAATTCCTTTACACTTCACAAATACTTACTACATTGTGTTGGTATATTATATAAAATCCCAATTAAAAAAAATTAACATTTCTGGATGTAACGTGAAAAAATTTGGAAAAGTATACAAGGCATGACTACTTTTCTAAGGCACTGTATCCCAACTCTTACCTCACATCAAATGTTGGAGAAAAAAATGGTTTGGGTACATTGGAGTTCAATATCCCCAATCCTCTCTTACCTTAAGCCTATGTGCACACGTTGCGGATTTTGATGCAGATCCGCAGCATTTTTGGACGTGCAGATTTGCATCAAATCCACAGTATAGTGCACTACCAATGTTATTCTATGTGAAATGAAGAATTGTGGTGCCCATGCTACGGAAAAATCCATGCAGATTTGCAGCATTTTATTTTCTTTTGGCGGATCTGCAGTGTTTCTGCACCCATTGACTTCCATTGAGTCAGGCACATCCGCAGCAAAGCCGCAGGTGTAAAAAAAGATCTGCGGATTTGCTGCGGATGTGCGAGAAACGCTGCAGATCGGGAAGGGGAAGAGTGTGTGAGCGGAGTGTGGGCAGAGACTATGTGTGTAGGAGGACACTGTGTGCGCACGGAGAAGACGTGCATGTCTGTGTGCGGGTGTCTGTATGTATCTGTGTGTCTCTGCGGGGTTTTACAGGGCTCTGTGGGGCTGTCTGTGTGCGGGGCTGTGTGTGTCTGTGTGCGGGGGTCTGCGGGGCTGTGTGTGTATGTGTGTGGGGCTGTTTGTGTGTGTGTGCGGATCTGTGTAGTCAGGCATTGTCTGATGGGACTACTAATCCCATCCGGCTATGCCTGCTACAGTGACAGTTAGCCGGATGATGGGACAGTAGTAGTCCCATCATCCAGCTACTGTGTAAAAAAACAACACATATACACATACAGTACATACAACATACAGTACATACTCACCATACACCTAGTTCCCGATTCCCTTGGGTGGGGTCCCCTTATTTTAATAGCCAGTTAAGGCTAGATATACAGCTGCGTGCTGATAATCATAGCCTGGGAAAATCCATGGGTACTAACCCCTTCCTAAGCTGTAAACATCGGTCGCCAGTTGCTGGCTTTCCCTCTCTGGTGCAGAAAATTGCGCGGGAGCCCATGCCATTTGTTTTTCTTTTTTTTTTAATAAACAGATATTGCGCTTAAGGCCAGGGTCACACTTGCGAGAAACTCGCATGAGTCTCACACCTCAATACCCGACACTGTTGCCGGCACTCGGGACCAGAGTGTGCAGCTGCATGTATTTCTATGTAGCTGAACACTCCGGTCCGAGTGCTGGCAGCGGTGCCGGGTACTGAGATGCAAGACTCATGCGAGTTTCTCGCAAGTGTGACCCCGGCCTAACACAGATTTTGTGTGTGTATATGTCTTTATTTAACTCTCCATATACCATTTTATTGTGTTTATTACTAAACATCAGGCCTACCTCTCTGGCCCAGATGTCACCTCTCTGCTCTCCAGAATCCCAGAGTGTCTATCAGCCATATCCTCCTTCTTCTCCTCTCGCTTCCTCAAACGCAATGTGGACAAATCTGAACTAATTATCTTTCCTCCATCTCGCATATCTTCCCTACCTAATCTATCTATCATAATAAATGAAATCACACTTTCCACTGTCCCCAAAATCCGCTGCCTCGGAGTAACCCTTGACTCTGTCCTGTCCTTCAAACCGCACTTCCAAGCTCTCGCCACCTCCTGTCTCCTTCAGCTCAAAAATATTTCCAGAATCCGTCCTTTCCTCAACCCCCACTCTACCAAAATGCTTGTGCATGCCCTAATCATCTCCCGACTCGACCACTGCAACATCCTCCTTTGTCGCCTACCTTCTAACACTCTCATACCCCTCCTTAACTCTGCTGCTTGAATAATTAATCTCTCCCCTCGCTACACTCCTGCTTCTGTTCTTTGCAAATCCCTTCACTGGCTCCCAATTTCCCAGCGTATCCAGTTTAAACTACAGTGACCTACAAAGCCATCCATAACCTTTCTCCTCCGTATATTTCCAAACTAATCTCCCAATACCTTCCCTCACGTAATCTCCGGTCCGCCCAAGACCTCCTTCTCTCCTCCACGCTTATTCATTCCTCACCCAATCGCATCCAAGACTTCTCCTGAATATCCCCCATCCTATGGAATTCTGTGCCTCAACATGTCTGGTTGTAATAGGGAGCAGGGTTGAGTATGTCACCACGGAACAGAGAGACCAACTGTTGAGGGGAATTTATTAACAGGGAGTAAACAGGGGGTTAATAGAGATAAATCAAGCAGTAAACAGTTTAGTGGAATCAAAATGGTTAGCGAGTGTTCTTGTAACTTATCAGTTTAGGGAGGTCCTGACTGGAGGGTCCTTATTCCAACGTGGGTACAGTCACCAGCAGCCCTTGAGATCCTGAAGTCGCTCCTCTGTCTCCTGGGAACTGGAGACTCCAGGGATAAGTCTTTGCAGTCTTTTCTCCCAGTGAAGCTGGAAGCAGGAAGTAACACAGCCACTCTGCTGCACGGTCTCTGTATATTAGCCTAGCAGTCTTTCTGCAGTAGCAATGCTACACACACACTGAGCAGTTTTCTTGTCACACTCAGTGGTCCTGGCTTGTCACTGCAGTCACCTGGGCTGCGCGCTCAGGTCACTGTCAGGGAATACGTCTTCTCTGATTACAGAGGCTTCCAAGTCCACACTCTCACATCCAGCCTTCACTACAGCTGGTATCTCAGCCTCAGTGACCTCACGGGGAGCACTCTCTCTCTCAAGGAGCGCAGCGCTGCAGCCTGCTTTCTCTCTGGTGCGCTGTCCCCTCCGTCTCGCGCGCTCTGCTCTCACGCTCTTTTCTGACCACACCCCTCTCTCTTCCTCTCTGCCCCCAGCAGTCACATGGTCCCCTATGTCCAGGGCAGAAAGTCCTCCCCCAACACCCCAGCTGTCCGACTAAGTTGTTCCAGGTAAGGAGCAGGGAAAGCAACCTCCTTACACAGTTATCCACCACATTTGGATCCTTCAAAAGAAACCTGAAATAACACATCTTCAAGAAACCTTACAACCTGTAATGATCACACGGTCACCTCAACACCTTCGGAGCTACTGCAACCCCCAACCTACTGTATCCTTCCCCATAATCCTGTAGAATGTATGCTCGCAAGGGCAGGGTCCTCTTCCCTCTGTACCAGTCTGTCATTGTTAGTTTGTTTACTGTAAGTGATATTTGTATTGTATGTAGCCCCTTCTCATGCACAGCACCAAATTAATTAATGGTGCTATATACCGTATATACTCGAGTATAAGCTGAGATTTTCAGCCCAAATTTGTGGGCTGAAAGTGCCCCTCTCGGCTTATCCTCGAGTCACGGTCTGTGGCAAGGTCGGCAGGTGAGGGGGAGAGAGGATTGTCGCATACTCACCTAGTCCCGGCGGTCCTGACGCTCCCCCTGCCTGTCACACGGTCTTCGGGTGCCGCAGCTCTTCCCCTGTACAGCGGTCACGTGGGACCGCTCATTAAACTTATGAATATGGACTCCACTCCCATAGGGGTGGAGCTGCATATTCATTCCTCTAATGAGCGGTACCAGTGACCGCTGACAGAGGAAGAGCTGCGGCACCCGAAGACAGTGTGACAGGCAGGGGGAGTGTCAGGAGCACCGGGACTAGGTGAGTATTTTATATTCACCTGTCCACGTTCCACCCGCCGGGCGCCGCTCCGTCTTCCCGTCTACTTGCACTGACTGTTAAGGTCAGAGGGCGTGATGACGTACTAGTGTGCGCGCCGCCCTCTGCCTGAACAGTCAGTGCGGAGAGACGCCGAGACGGGACGCTGAGGAGCTGCAAGCAAGAGAGGTGAGTATGTGGTTTTTTTTTATTGCAGCAGCAGCAGCGTTATATATGGCACAGATTTATGTGGAGCATCTATGGGGCCATAATGAACGGTGCAGAGCATATATGGCACAGCTTTATAAGGAGCATCTATGGGGCCATAATGAACGGTGCAGAGCATATAGGGCACAGCTTTATAAGGAGCATCTATGGGGCCATAATGAACGGTGCAGAGCATATATGGCACAGCATTATAATGAGCATCTATGGGGCCATAATGAACGGTGCAGAGCATATATGGCACAGCTTTATAATGAGCATCTATGGGGCCATAATGAACGGTGCAGAGCATTCTATATGGCACAGCTATATATGGATCATCTATGGGGCAATAATCAATGGTATGGAGCATTATATATGGCACAGCTTTATATGGAACCTCCTTTGGGGCAATAATGAACGGTATGGAGCATCTATTTTTATTTTTGAAATTCACCGGTAGCTGCTGCATTTTCCACCCTAGGCTTATACTCGAGTCAATAAGTTTTCCCATTTTTTTGTGGCAAAATTAGGGGGGTCGGCTTATACTTGGGTCAGCTTATACTCGAGTATATACGGTAAATAAATAATAATAATAACGTGTGCACATACCCTAAGGCTTTTATATTCTAAATGGAGTAATTTTCCCTTTTTAGCATATATCTGTTTAAATAATTTTCATTTAATATTGTAAACCTGTTTTCAGTTTTCATTATATAAAAGTGTGGAGTAATTCTGTTTTTTTACTATTAGTGATGAATTATCTGCTACATACAATTATTTCTGTATTTGCCGCAGGGCACTACTTCTTTCAGCATTGTTTTATATGTTTGCATGTGTCTTCAATAATATTAAGGAATGACAAGATACATTAAATACATTAAAACAATATTCAGAATAATTTTTAAAGTAAAGTACAAAATATGCTGATAACTGATTCATAAAGCCACAATTTCTCCTTAGGGATCAACATTTCTTATTTTGCGACCAGTTTAATCTGGTTACTTTCATGCTGCTGGCAATGAAGTCATCATGGCATGTCTCCGAAGAGGAAAAGAGAGATTTATCCATGACTCTGCAATGTCTCATTCATATCCTTCTATAGTGCTAGAAAGTTTATCAGACATGTAAGCTAGAGATTAGCAGACACTGTTAAATTCATATTTACAAAAGCAAAAAAAAGTTATTTTTTTTTAAAGGCAGCTACCAGTTAAAGAAGATCTGTCATCAGTGCATTCATACAATAAAAAAGGACTACAAGTAAAATACATAATAAAAACATTCAAAGCAACTTTTAAAGCAGAGTACAATATATATAACTGATTTACAAAACCACAATTTCTCACTAGGGATTAACATTTTTTTTTATTTTGTGACCTGAATACGGTACTTTGATGCTGTTGGTAATGAAGCAATTGCGGATGTTTCCTAAGAGGAAAAAAGAGATTTATTATCGACTCTGAACGTCTCATTAATATCACTATATTTCCAGTTACAAAATTTTTCAACTGCATTTATTCTAGAAATTAATATAAATCTTAACAATTGTTTTTACAAAGTAAACAGTGATGAGCGAACGTGCTGGGATAAGGCGGTACCCGAGCATTCTCCTGTGCTAACCGATTGACTTTGTATCAATAAGATAAAAAAGATACTATTTGTAAAAAAAAATGGCTATCATTGTTCGTTGGAAAAAACTTGAAGAGAATACATTTGGAAAGGAAGTTTAAATGCATTTCAGAACATTTTATGGCTTTGGGTACTTCAGTTACAATTTTCATTTGCTCCAATGCATCTAGATCCCTAAATCTAAGGCCTTCTTCATACATTCTTGAATCACATATGTGTTCTATCCATTATCTTCATGGATATAACATGGACCCATCAAAATCTTTTGTGCTTTTCACATATTCCATATTTTTTGGTGGATTGTATTTCTGCAAATAAATTACAGGGATGCCCATGATCTAAGTCACAAAACAAAATAACTCATTCTAATCTATGGATCCATGAAAATCACAAACAGCACAGGATGGCATCAGTGTGCAATCCGTGTCATGTCCTGGACCATGATTAACATTGTACTGTATAGAAAAGAAAAAAAAAACAAAGGTATAAACTGGGATATAAACTGGTGTGCATGTAAGTGCATGTTCATACTAGCCACTAAACAGAAAAAAACAAAGACAGAAACACAATTATTAAATACCCTGCAGTAAATAAATACAGGGTGGGCAGGTGGGCCTTTTGTATGGATACACCTGTGTGGGCCATTTATAAAGTTGGATAAAAAATGGCCGACTTCAAAATGGCCACCATGGTCACCACCCATCTTGAAAAGTTTCCCTCCTCCCATATACTAATGTGCCACAAACAGGAAGCTGATATTACCAACCATTCCCATTTTATTTATGTGTTTCCTTTTACATGGCCTACCAAAGTATATCCATATAAATTGCCCACCCTGTACATTAAAGGGTAGCCAACATTATTTTAGTGTCAATAGTTTTATAATGAGAAGTCCAAAAAGCTCAAAGTGGCGTGATGGTCATGTGCCAGCATAGTTGGGTCACATAACTTATCTCGGGAGCTTTGGGATGTGAAAACAATGCAGACCAAAACAGTGTGATTGTAGCTCCACTCTTTTCCATTTGCCCTGTCTTAGATCTGTATCATGTATAAAACACTATAAGACTTCAAAGAAGGAATACAACACACAACCTCTATTCATTCAAACAAGAAATTGTTTAAACGAGTCCTCCACTACCTGGACAACCTCTTCTTAAATGTAATAGAGGGGAGACTTGCAAAATAAAAGTAGCAGATATTCACCTCCCATACCCTTCCAGCGATGTTGTTTGGGGCTCCCATGACATTGGTGAGCCCTGCAGCCAATCACCAGCCACTATTGGGCTGCTGCCCTCCAATATCTTTCATTTGTCCAATATTCATTTGGGGGAAGTGAAAAACCAGTATGCATGAGACAAAGCAAATTTTATAAAATTGTCTTTGATAATATTATAAAACTGGGAGAATTTATTAGAGTGAAATCAAATTTTACTCAAATTTTACAAAAATGTGTATTTTCCAAAATGCTAATTTTTATTTTTTTTTGCAATTCACTCCACATGAGTTCAGGAAAATGGTGGGCTGCTGGCTGCCTTTTGATTAACTGTAGAGGGCTGGCAAAAGGCTAAAAAAACAACAACCTACTACCTTACGG
Organism: Ranitomeya imitator; assembly: GCF_032444005.1. Lineage (NCBI taxonomy): Eukaryota > Metazoa > Chordata > Amphibia > Anura > Dendrobatidae > Ranitomeya > Ranitomeya imitator. Next base: position 204,378,275 of record NC_091287.1, on the reverse strand, counting down.
TGCCCCTATTCAGCTACCTGCACATTCACTCTCCCTCTTATGGTCCTTGCTCCTCTTCTTCCCGCCACTATGTGTTGAAACCTTAGGCATCTTCACTCTAGGTCAGGACTTCATAGTTTCAGCTGGAAGTATCGGCTTAGATAAATAGGCACAGGATGATTCTGCGTATGTGCGTTATAAAGTTCTGATGACATTGTGACGTCAAGACATGCACTATGACCTTATGACCTGCATTCTAGACCGGATATTATGGCCGTGACTAGACTAGGGACACCTATGTACATGCGTAGGCATGTCCTGTGCCTGATCACATACAAAAGTCACATAATTAGTGCAAGGTGGCGGAATGAAAAGTCGCTGAGAACTGTACAGGGGAAAGTGAGCAATAGAGGTGAGCTGTTAGTTGAATATTAGTTGGTCTATTCTTTTTTTCTATATTTATTAAGCCCTGGGATTTCCTTAGACCCCAAAGCATAGTAAGGGACAATCAATTCACGGAAAATAAATTAGCTGCAAATCTAATTTCCTTCTAAAATCCCTTCAATTTCGCAAATTCGAATCTCTTCAGATCTGGTGATCTGTAGTTGTGCCATACACAAGGTATGGAGGTTGCTGTAGGGAACCTATGGTCATAAACCCACAAGCAAGAAAATATACCATAGTTTAACATTTGTATCTTACTGTGTATATAAATTCCTTTCTGACATGAGTATTACACAAATCATGCATTATTGCAATTTTATAAAATCTAAACCTTCAAATGAAATCGAAATACAAAAAAATCCCAAATGCTGTAGAATTTTAGAATAGCACAGTCATTTATTGCAAAAACAGCAAAAAGGTTTTCATTTCCTCATACAGTGTATCATTCATCCAGCGATTAAACAAGAGCAAGGAACAGAAGCCACATGATGTGGCTGTGTCTCCCTGGTACTTTTCCTGGGCAATGCTTCGAAATATTGAACTTTTTGACCCTAAGACGTGTTATATGTGAGTCTCACACCAGACACACGGCAGACTTAGCAGTTCCGAGAAGCCAACATTGATGTAGTCTGTGTGCCCAGATGTGACGTCAACCTCAGTTCCCAAAATGAGGATTATTTTTTCTTTTTATTTCCTTTTTATAAGCTAGACTGCCTGAACTCTAGACTGATACATTATATCAAGCTTTAAGAATTATCTTGAAAATGGTAAGGAACTGAAACACAAAATATGTTTGAAAATTACATAACTTTTCATTTATGAAGTGATTATGCTTTTGTCACATAGGGCCAAAAAATAATTAATTATAAATGTGAGTGAAACTCCAGGGACTGACTCAGATGATTTACAGTAAGAATGGCAAAATAAAACTAAAATCAATGGACAAATGCACAATGGTGAAAATGTTGAATCATGAGTTCCAAATTTTATCCACATGGTGGGGCATTTATGTGGATACATCTAAATATAATGAGAATGGTTGGTGATATCAACTTCCTGTTTGTGGCACATTAATATATGGGAGGGGGAAATCTTTTCAAGATGGGTGGTGACCATGGTGGCCATTTTGAAGACGGCCATTTTGGATCCAACTTTATTTTTTCCAATGGGAAGACGGTCTTGTGACACATCAAACTTATTGAGAATGTCACACGAAAAACAATGGTGTCCTTGGTTTTAATGTAACTTTATTCTTTCATGAGATATTTACATGTTTATGACCACTTATATCATGCTGCCCATTGTGTTGGATTGTCAATGCAACCCTATTCTCCCACTCTTGACACACTGACTTTTTTGGAAGTGCATTGAACAGCAAGGTGGATTGCTGCTGAGGGGAGAGAAAAAAAAATATTCTTTAAATCTTCAGCTTGGCGAGTGTGAACGAGCTGAGTGTGACCTGAGCGTAAGTGTGAACGGTGGTAAGTGTGACTTGTGATTCAGTGAAGAGGTATTTGGAAAACCTTTAACAAATACCTGTGTGAATTGGTGTGAGTTGCTGAATTGGGACTAGCTATATTCGCAAGGGGTTAATTTAGGGTTGTGGCTCATAATCAAGGGTTTATAAGGGGCAGCTGGTTGGGGTTCAAGTCCATTTTGGAAGTGAATTGAACAGTAAGGTGGATTGCTGCTGAAGGGAGAGAAGAAAAAAATATTCTTTAAATCTTCAGCATAGCGAGTGTGAACAAGCTGAGTGTGGCCTGAGCATAAGTGTGAAAGGCGGTAAGTGTGTGACTTGTGATTCAGTGACTTTGGATTCAGGGAGTTTCCAAGAGAGGAATTACTGAATTGCTGTCTGTGTTTTATTAATAATTTGCATTTATTTTTTACTTAACGTTTCTGTGTGGTGCAATCCCCATTAGGAAATGTTCTCCACTATTGCTAATGCCATCCAGTGCACATCTTGCCACATGTATGCAGTCCTTGATCAGCCGGTCAAGGGTGCATACTGCTGTGCGAGATGTGAGCACGTTGTGCATTTGGAAACCCAGATTCTGAATCTAAATGTGCAGCTAGCAACACTGAGATCCATTGACAATATGGAAAGGAATCTTCTGCTCACTGAGCAGAAGCTCAATGGGATAGATGAGGCGGGGGATGGTAGGATGGAGCTGCAGGACAGTGAAGCAGCAAGCTGGGTGACAATTAGAAGGCCGGGTAGAGGGAAGAGTGCCAGGGAGGCTATTCCTGATCTGGCACACCCCAATAAGTTTGCTAAGTTGGCAGATGAGGAGGGTGCCAGTACAGGGGTAGCACTGCTGCAGCCAGGCTTGTCCTCTGAAAGCCAGAGGAGTGACTGCTCCAGTAAGGAGGGAAATGGGAGAGCAGGGCAGGCCAGACAGGTGCTGGTAGTGGGGGACTCAATTATTAGGGGAACAGATAGGGCAATCTGTCACAAAGGCAAGGATCATCGAACGGTGTGCTGCCTACCTGGCGCTTGAGTCCGACACATTGCTGATCAGGTGGACAGATTACTGGGAGGGGCTGGTGAGGACTCAGTGGTCATGGTGCACATTGGCACAAATGACAAAGTTACAGGTAGGTGGAAGGTCCTTAAAAACGATTTCAGGGAATTAGGCTGCAAGCTGAAAGGAAGGACCTCCAATGTGGTATTTTCCGAAATACTGCCTGTACCAAGTGCCACGCCAGAGAGGCAACGGGAGATTAGGGAGGTTAATAAGTGGCTCAAGAATTGGTGTAGGAAGGAGGGGGTTTGGGTTCCTGCAGAACTGGGCCGACTTCTCATTTGGCTACAGGTTCTACGCTAGGGATGGACTGCACCTCAATGGGGAAGGTGCAGCTGTGCTGGGGGAGAAAATGGCTAGAAGGTTGGAGAAGTGTTTAAACTAGGGACTGGGGGGAGGGTATTCATTTTATAGAAGGGGAAGATAGTGCAGATAGAGACCTGGGCACAAATAAGGAAGTTGGGGGTGGCGGTGGCATGGGGGTGGGGTTAGATCAATTAATAATTTAAGAAAGAATAGAGGTGCAGAGGGATAGATAAAATGTATGTATACTAATGCCAGAAGCCTTGCCAACAAAATGAACGAATTAGAATTAATGGTGTTGGAGCATAATTATGACATGGTTGGGATATCTGAGACATGGCTGGACGAGAGCCATGACTGGGCTGTTAACTTGCAGGGTTATAGTCTGTTCAGAAATTACCGAATGGATAAGCGAGGTGGAGGTGTGTGTCTATATGTAAAATCATCCTTAAAACCCATCCTGTGTGATAAGAAAGGTGAATCTAATAAAAATGTAGAGTCCCTGTGGGTGGAGATAAAGGGAGGGGGAAAAAATAATAAATTACTGATAGGGGTTTGTTATAAGTCTCCAAAAATAATGGAAGCAACGGAGAATATCCTCATAAAGCAAATAGATGAAGCTGCGAATCAAGGAGAAGTCATTATTATGGGGGACTTCAACTACCCTGAAATAGATTGGGGAACGGAAATCTGCAGTTCCAGCAAAGGTAATCAGCTTTTGACAACTATGAGAGACAATTACCTTTCACAATTGGTTCAGGACCCAACAAGAAGGGGGGTACTGCTAGATTTAATACTAACCAACAGGCCAGACCACATATCAAATATAAGGGGGAATAGTGATCCCAAAATAATAAGTTTTCATGTATCCTTTAATAAGATGTGTAGTAGAGCTTGCCGAGCTGCTCCGTCTACTTGTGGTGGCTGGGGCTTGGTACTGCACATCTGCCTCCTATTCAATAGAAGGTGGATGTGTAGTACCCTCCTGTGGCCACTAAAAGGGAGACGGAGACACTCAGAGCAGTTGATCTGCGGGGGTGCCGGGTGTCAGTCCCTGGCCGATCAGACATTGATGGCTTATCCTATGGATAGGTCATCAATGTAAAAGTAGTGGCTCACTCTTTAAATAACTTTGGTAAAGCACCACAGTGGTGGTACTAATGTAAGGTCCCTGTCCCTTGTTCTGGCTCTCATAGATTTGCATTGAGAGCTTGTGACATTACTTCCAGTCAAAAGTTGGGGCCACAAGATGGTGCCGTGGGACCAGATAGCCACCAGGAAGAGCTGAAGATGGCAGGTACAGGTATAATACTAAGTGCAGGGATCTTGTATTAGTAGCACCACTCCAGCACTGAAATAAAAAAATGCTGAAGAGGTACTTTAGATCTTCAAAACCACTCTTGAGCACTAGAAGACAATATCGATTTTACTAATTGCATCCCAATTGTGCAGGCCTTATACCAGACACCTATTTGCTGGAGGTTGCTGAGAATGGTGTAATAAAGGTGAGTGTGGGACCAGCCAAGCGGTTTCACTCTTGTCAACCCAGTCTCGCCGACCCTCACGTAATCTCCCGATATCTTCTCTCACGTGATCTCCAGTCCTCCCAAGACCTCCTTCTCTCCTCCACACTTATTCGCTCCTCATCCAACCGCCTCCAAGACTTCTCCCGAATATCACCCTTCCTCTGGAATTCTTTGCCCCAACACATACGACTATCAACCACATTCGGAGCCCTGAGACGGAACCTGAAAAACCATCTCTTCAGGAAAGCCTACAGCCTGCAATGACCCCACTGCATCCTCCCCACTAACGGAGCTACAGCCTCACCAACACCAGAGCTCCAGCAACCATCGACCTACTGTCTCCTTCCCCATAATCCTGTAGAAGGTCCTCGCCCCTCTGTATCAGTCTGTCATTGTTAGTTTGTTTACTGTAAGTGATATCTGTTACTTCTCATGTACAGCACCATGGAATCAATGGTGCTATATAAATAAATAATAATAATAATAATAGTAGAGGGGATACAAGGACACTAAACTTCAGGAGGGCAAATTTCCAACTGATGAGAGATGATCTTCGTGCAATTAACTGGGATGATATCCTGAGACATAAAAATACACAAAGAAAATGGGAGACGTTTCTTAGCATCCTGGATAGGACCTGTGCACAGTATATACCGTATGGGAATAAACATACTAGAAATAGGAGGAAACCAATATGGCTAAATAGAGCTGTAAGGGGCGCAATAAGTGACAAAAAGAAAGCATTTAGAGAATTAAAGGAAGTAGGTAGTGATGATGAGGCATTAAATAAATACAGAAAATTAAATAAATTCTGTAAAAAGCAAATCAAGGCAGCAAAGATTGAGACAGAGAGACTCATTGCCAGAGAGAGTAAAAATAATCTCAAAATATTCTTTAACTACGTAAATAGTAAGAAACTAAAAAATGATAGTGTTGGCCCCCTTAAAAATAGTCTGGGTGAAATGGTGGATGAGGATGAGGAAAAAGACAATATGCTAAATGACTTTTTTTATCAGTATTTACACAAGAAATTTCCTTGCAGAAAATATGATAACAAAAATTCCCCATTAAGTGTCACCTGCTTAACCCAGCAGGAAGTATGTCGGTGTCTAAAAATCACTAAAATTTACAAATCTCCGGGCCCGGATGGGATACACTCCCAAGTACTGCAGGAATTAAGTACAGTCATTGATAGACCATTATTTTCAATCTTTAAAAAGTCCATAATAACAGGGTCTGCACCACAGGACTGGCGTATAGCAAATGTGGTGCCAATATTCAAAAAGTGGACAAAAACTGAACTCGAAAATTATAGGCCAGTAATCTTAACCTCTACTGTGGGTAAAATCCTGGAGGGTATTCTAAGGGATGCTATACTGGAGTATCTGAAGAGGAATAACCTCATGACCCAATACCAACATGGGTTTATTAGGGACTGTTCCTGTCAGACTAATCTCATCAATTTCTATGAAGAGGTAAGTTACAGACTGGACCAAGGGAACCCAGTGGACGTAGTGCATATGAACTTTTCAAAAGCTTTTGATACGGTGCCACACAAAAGGTTGATACATAAAATGAGAATAATGGGGATAGGGGAAAATATGTGTAAGTGGGTTAAGAGCTGGATCAGGGCCACACAGTATGGCTGAACTGGATGGTGTATCTCAAACTTGAAGAAATAGACTAAAGGTACCTTCACACTCAGCAACTTTGCAACGAGAATGACAACGATCCGTGACGTTGCAGGACGTGACGTCCTGGATAGCGATCTCGTTGTGTTTGACACGCAGCAGCGATCTGGATCCCGCTGTGCCATCGCTGGTCGGAGCTAGAAGTCCAGAACTTTATTTCGTCGTCAGGTCGGCGTGTATCGTCATGTTTGACATCAAAAGCAACAACGCCAGCAACGAGCATAGGGGGTGTCTCAGCGTCTCCTTCTAGCCAGGTAGGCGTGTTACATTACAAAAGAAGACGCCCTCAGCCATGACGGCCTGGGAGGGAACTTGCAGCAGGAACAATGGTAGCTGGGCGTCTCCCTGTGAATGCAGATAGGCCACAGCGGGATCATCTGTAGCTGCGTTCCGAAATATAAACCGCGACACTACTCCTTTGCAATCACTTGTGCGTCCTCCGCCACCTACGAGCCTCACGTGAGCGTCCTGTTTGGAAATCCAGAACTCTGCATCGTCTTCGTTCTCTATCTCTTTCAGCTTATCAATGGTAAGTATATCTTTGTGCTGTTTGTTTCATCTGCCATGCAGCAGTGCTAATTTATGTGTATTGTAGAGTGATGTATACTACATCTCTGCAGAGATCTGTTTGAGCTTGCAAGTTTGTTAACAAATACGCTTTTTTGTTGGCTGGCAGCCATTTTTAGCATTCACTATATGGAAAGGTAAACAAATACGTTTTTACGCTTGCTGGCAGCCATTTTGAGCTTTCGCTTTATGGAAAGTGTATTGTAGAGTGATGTATACTACATCTCTGCAGAGATCTGTTTGAGCTTGCAAGTTTGTTAACAAATACGCTTTTGCGCTGTAGTATTGGCCGTTAGTGGTCATTACTGGGTAACTAGGATTTGGTGATGTGGTGTGTTAAGGTGTTCACCAACAAAATGGCCACCGCCAAATTTACATTTGCCATCCACAAAATAGCAACCATTAGAATTAACACTTTTTCCACCTACAAAATGGCTGCTAACAATAGGAAAAAGCACACGGCCCATCCACAAAATGGCTGCTAACAATAGGAAAAAGCACACGGCCCATCCACAAAATGGCTGCTAACAATAGGAAAAAAGCACACGGCCCACCCACAAAATGGCTGCCATCAGATTAAGCACATGGCTCTGGGCCACCATTATACGGTGGTGGCCCCTCACAGGATATATTTTTGTAATACACAACTCAAAACTCTTTTCTTTTTATTCCTTTTCTCTTCTACCCAATTTCCTCTATATAGACTTTCAGAGACTTTTTCTCATGCCCAAGCAGTAGACAACAATCCATTATCTTCTAGGATACCTTTTTTATTTTTCAAGACAATCTTCCACTCCAGGGGCTGTAAACTCCCCCCTTCTGTCATTCCACACAACTTCATTAGCCTTTTACATTGTTTAACATGACTCTTCCCTTCACGAGCCGTTTTGAGTGTTTGCTTTATGGAAAGGTAAACAAATACACTTTTGCTCTGGCTGGCAGCCATTTTAAGCGTTCACTTTCTTGCTTGCTGTAACTTAACTATTTATTTCTTTCAGATGTCTGCCAATGACCAGGAGTTTGTTCGGGCACTCATCGATATGTACCACTCCCTGCCCTGCTTGTGGAAGATCAAGTCTGCCGATTACAGCAACCGCTACAAGAAGAAAGCTGCGTACGAGAAACTGGTGGCCCTCTACAAGCAGCATCATCCCACTGAGACAGTGGATGAAAACATTGTGCGGAAGAATATCCAGGCTCTCCGCACAGTGTACAAAAAAGAAATCAACAAGGTCGAAAAGTCCATGAAGTCTGGGGCCGGAACCGACGACGTCTATGTGCCCGAGTTGTGGTACTATGACCTGCTGGCGTTCACTCGGGACCAGGAAATCCCTCGCCCGTGCCAGACCATGACAAGCCTTTGTGCGCCATCTGCTGAAGAGATCCTGAGTCTCCTGACGATCATGTAAGTACCCCATAGCTTCCCTGCTTGTAACATGCCGTGTGTCTTGTATGTTTATGAGACTGCACGGTTTCCAATAATAATTCACGTTTTTCATGTTTAATCCACCAGTAAATAACAGTTGCCACTTCCTGTTCAGATAAGTATGTCCAAACAGTCCTTCCCTTCCTTTAAATGCTGTATTTCAAAAGTCTAACATAAATATAAATTTTGTGTCTTCCGCACATTCGTACAGTATAGTAAAGTAGTTCAGCCCAGCTCTGTAAGCTCTGTAACCCCTGTGGTTTGCTTCCTAGATAACTGTTCCTCATAGCTTCCCACGGACGGGCATAGAGGTGTTGGGGAGGTGGGGGCTCTCTAAGGCTGATTTGTTTGTATGTTATTGACTTTTTTTTTCCTGTACTCGCAGGTGCCTCCTCAACAGCTCCAAACACCGGAAGGCAACGATGACGAGACCCCTCAGTCCTCCATAAGCCCGTGTGTCGAGGAGCAGACACTTCCACAGTGCCCATCTCTCAAAAGAAAGGCGACTGCGGGCACACCTGTGGATCTCCTGGCACTGGCCAACAACATTATGACCCAGCTTGCCACAACCTAGCTCACCGGATTCCCATCCTTCGTTGCAGAACGGTTAAACAGATTGGACATTACCCAGCGAACGCACGCGGAGAGAGTAATGTTTGAGGTTTTGAACGCGGCAGCCGCAGGCAAACTGAGTGAGACATCAACGGTGACCAGCAGCGACCGTCAGCCCAGTGGCCAGTTTTATTGGGGACACCAGCAAGAGCCCATGAACAGCACTCCTGTCCGCAGACCGGCCCCACATCATTTGCAGTTCCGGACACCACCTCCACCCCCTTCTTTTGGTGACTTTTCGCAAGGACCTTCTACAGCCACACACCAGTACAGGGAGATGGACACCTACTATCAACACCTGTAGTGTTCTTGGACTGAAAAAGATAGAGACTTCCGATTCATAAGCACTTTATGTGTTCACACTGCCGTTTTTTTTTGGTTCTTCATTTACCGTTAGCTTTGTGGGCCAAATTTTTCACTAGTTACTGTTGCATTATGTTAATAAACTTTATAAGCTTCACATGGTCTCTTATCTTTTGATTTATTGTTTACATAGTCACATAATGTATAAGTGAATATATTATATATATATATATATATATATATCTCTGGAACGCGCTAGGGCAGAGGTTGCTGCGGACTCCCTGGATTCATATGTTTGATACAGAACTAGAGTATGTGCATAGATAGATATATTTATGTAGACATTGAGACAGAAAAATAAATTGCATGGGTCATCAACAAAATGGTACACGAGAGCACAACAACCCAATAAAATGTATTCCATAATACATGGTACAAGGAAATGGCAACAGTTGCGCTACTGCTGGAGATGCTGCCATGGGACAGTGTTATGAAAGGCAATTCAGAATCACAATGGACATGGAGGTCAGAGCACATACAGTGAACTGACAATAACCCAAAATTATAGAACGAGCTCTGAGACGTGGGAACTCTGCAGACCGCAATCCCTAAGCCTATCAAACCACACTAAAGGTAGCCGTGGAGCGCTCCTGACCAGAACCTAGGCGCCTCGTCACAGCCTGAGAAACTAGCTAATCCTGAAGATAGAAAAATAAGCCTACCTTGCCTCAGAGAAATTCCCCAAAGGAAAAGGCAGCCCCCCACATATAATGACTGTGAGTAAGATGAAAACACAAACATAGAGATGAAACAGATTAAGCAAAGTGAGGCCCGACTAGCTGAACAGAACGAGGATAGGGAAGATAACTTTGCGGTCAGCACAAAAACCTATAAAAAACCACGCAGAGGGGACAAAAAGACCCTCCGCACCGACTAACGGTACGGAGGTGGTCCCTCTGCGTCTCAGAGCTTCCAGCAGGCGAGAAAAACCAATAAAGCAAGCTGGACAGAAAAATAGCAACAAAATAACATAAGCAAAACTTAGCTTTGCAGAGCAGCAGGCCACAGGAATGATCCAGGGAAAAAACAAGTCCCACACTGAAACATTGACAGGAAGCATAGATCAAAGCATCAGGTGGAGTTAAGTAGAGAAGAAGCTAACGAGCTCACCAGATCACCTGAGGGAGGAAACTCAGAAGCTGCAGTACCACTTTCCTCCACAAACGGAAGATCCCAGAGAGAATCAGCCGAAGTACCACTTGTGACCACAGGAGTGAACTCTGCCACAGAATTCACAACAGGACAGCTCCTGGCCCATTGAAAAAGTCACAGTACTTCTCCCTGCAAATCGTCGCATCATCAGAGTTCCTTCCGGATCCAAGACTTTCCAAGCCTGAAACCCTGTGCTCGTCTAGACGCCATTCACCCTGGGTTACATCTCCGTTTGCAGGGTCAACAGAGTCAACATATTGTGGAGGGCTGTATGCACTGGCATCACGGCGCCGTAGAAAGTTGTGCAGGACGCAACAGGCAGGCACCACAGAGTCAATAGACGAGAGTTTCATGTTCAGTGCAGTGTGGAAAACCCGAAATCGGTTTGCCATAATACCAAAAGCATTCTCCACAAAGCGTCGAGCTCTGGAAAGTCTGTAATTAAAAATGCGTCGCTCTGGTGTCAGAGTTTTCTGGGAGAAGGGCTTCAGAAGGTTGGGATGCAGTGGGAACGCCTCATCTCCGACAAACACAAAGTTCATGTTTTCAGTAGTGTCGCTCTTGCGCAGCAAGGCCAGTTTGTGTTCTTTCAAGCGGTCCCCAAAATCGGTGAGCTCCAAAACTCCTCCATCAGATACTCTCCCGTTGATCCCTACAGCCACACTTATAAATTCATAGTTTGCATTAATGAGGGCCATGAGAATAACGCTGAAATAACCCTTGTAATTGTAGAAAAATGAGCCGGAGTGTGGTGGTTGGGTGATGCGGACATGTTTCCCATCCAAGGCCCCACCGCAATTTGGGAACTGCCATTGCTGCTGAAATCCATGGGAAATCTGTTTCCAATCATCCTGGGTCTCCGGGAAAGGCATGTAAGTGCGGTGTAAAGCTGATACGATTGCATTACATGTCTTTGGGATGATGACGCTGAGCAGGGATCCGGAAATAGCTGCGCAGTAATGCAAGTCTTGCATAGACCTGCCAGTGGCCAGGAACCGCAGCGTGACAGCCAGTCTCTCATCCACAGGGACAGCAGCTCGCATCCTGGTATTTTGCCACCTGATAGAAGGTTCCACAGCAGCAAGTAGCACATTAAAGGAATCCTCCGACATTCGCAGGTAGTTCCTGAAATCATGCGGGTTGTTCTCCTACTGTTCCCTTATTAGGCCCATATGGGACAATTGATTCCTCTTCTGCAGCCACTGTCTGGTCCACATGCGGCGCTGTCGCTTAGTACGAGTGTTCCGCGTGTGAGCCTCCTGCTGGCGGTGAGCTTCAACCAACAAGGCAGCCGCTACAGTCTGCCTGGGACTATGAGGGTCTTGAGACAGCACCTGCCCACAAGAACCTGCACAAGCAGGAGGTGCTGCGCCGCATTGCTGGGCAGATGGAGAGGCGACTTGGCATCTGCCGCAGTGCGCTGCAGCTGCGCAAGAAGTGGGCAGACCTGACGTTTAAGACCCCACAGCTTCTGGCAGAGTCGCGGGCGGAGACAAGTCGAGGCAAGTACCAGTATGGGGGAATCGGGTGATGAACGCTGCCGGGAGAGGGAAATCGGGAGACTCGTGCTCATGGTTGCCAACTTGTCCTGGAATTCCCAGAAAAACATGCCACTTTTTCCTCATGTCCGTATTGTCCGAGAGGAAAATGCGGCGTCCGTGAAAAATGGTCAGGTCAGGGGTTCCAGAATCTCCACCAACATATAAAATTTTGGGATGTCCGCAATTGCCGGGAGGGGGGAAATCAGGAGACGCGCGCTGCCGTGAGGCGCTTCCTAGTGATGCAATAATACGTGTCCCAGGCCACGAAGAGCATTGAACACCAGAGCCCCCAGACAATGCAGAGTATAGCATTACTGGGAAGAGTGATCTCTATTTTCTATATATGTACGTACATTTGGCGACTCAAAATTTCATTTGGCTCCTAACTTTTGCCGCCAATGGCGCCTAGGTATTTTTTTTTAGTCTGGAGCCCTGTACTTTTCGTGTCTAAACATTGTGGTTCTTTAATGTTTGTGTAGAGAGACGGCGCCGGCAGCAGGCACCAGACAGCAGCACTTCATCAGCCACCAGCAGCAGCCCACAGCCCGGGCCGTCACGTATGTTAACCATCATTCATTGCAATTTTATTACTGCATACGGGACATTAGAGGGGAGCTGAAATATTGTATACATTACAGATGCAGTAAGGACCAGGAGCGCTAGAACCCCTCCGCAAGCCTCAACACCACCCTTCCGCCACTCGTCTTCTTCCCCCGGGTCGGCGGTATTCTCCCCAGAGGTGAGCATTCGTAAGTGACCAAAACTGCGAGCGTGTTCAATTGTTAACTAGATATGTATTTGCTTCTTTTTAGCTGCGGCAGCTGTGGCCCAAGCAAGGGGTTGGGAGGTCAGCAGCTCTTCCGCATCTTCTGGGGATGAGCAACCGGCGTCCCTTCACCGTAAGTATACAGACAGTGGGAGGGGTTATCGGTGGGATGTCACATTTGACAGCGAGAAAAAAAAACGTTCTCGCCGTCTGTGACAGGACCAAATTGAGTGTGTAGTAAATCTCAGGGTATGTTCACACATGCCGTATTTGCAGCGTAATCACCGTCCGTTCTCCGACCTCTTCTATCCACAAAAACGCCCACCATGAGAGAGCTGCTGACCAAGCAGAAGAGGCTGGAGAAGACAGCAGCGCGCCTGCTGGAGGCCGCAAAACAGATGTCCCAGCAAGTTAAGCAGCAGGGTCGTACGCTGTGACACCTGTTGGCCCACTGCCGTGGGAGGATTTGATTTGTGTTTCCTTTTTTGTTTTGTGTTATGGTTGTAAAAAATACAAGTTTTATATTACCGTTATGTTGTGTGCTGATTTAATTAACTAGCGGAGCAGGCCAGGGCAAGCCAAGCCAAGGCGGACACAAAACAGTTGGTTTACCTTTCCATATAGTGTGTGCACAAAATGGCAGCCAGCGCAAAAGAGTTTGCTAACCGCATCCTAAAGTGCCTCCATCTTGTGCCAGATGCACAAGATGGCTGCCAGAGATGTTTTATACATCATTTTACCTAGTACATAGATAAGCATTGCTGCATAGCCATAACTATACACAGAAGAAACAAACAACAACTCAAAGATATTTCATACCGTTGATGAGCAAGAAAAGAACCGATGAAGACGCCTGCAGTATACTGAGTATGGCGTTCCGGACAGAATGCTCCCGGGAGAAGAGGATCGTAGGTGGCAGAGGGTCGTTCCGGACAGGACGCTGGAAAGGCAGAACGTGAAGACGCAGCTCTCAAAAAATATGGAACGACTGAATCGCTGTAGAGTCGCGGTTTATATTCTGAGACGCCGGGACGTCACATCCTGGGTGTCTCCCTGTGGAGAAACACGCCTATCTGGCTACGCTGCAATGTGTCGGATCGGTACACTCCGGCTGTTTGATATTGAGCTAAGAACCAGCGAGAACGATAAGTGAGTCGCCGTTACGTCACTGGATCGCTCCTGCATCGTTCTGGAGCTGCTGTGTTTGACGTCTCTACAGCGACCTAAACAGCGACGCTCCAGCGATCTAGTTTAGGTCGGATCATTGTCTATATCGCTGCAGCGTCGCTGAGTGTGATGGTACCCTAACCTGAGAGTCTTGTGCCAATGAATAAGCACAACTTTAAGCTACTGGGGATAAAAAACCTCCCAGTTAGTGTTGGCTGCTGCTCGATATGTGTTGCTCCTCTAGTCCCCTACTAGCTGTGAGGTTAAGAAAGCCATGCAAACATTCAATTAGCTGCATATCAATTCACACTTTGTCACACTTTATATAAATGTTAAAATGTTAAAGTTGTAATGCATATATTAATGCCTTTATGACCTTGGAAGTATAGGTTCGTCCAAGTTCGTCTGCCTGCCTTCCATTCAGACTCCGCCGCTGAGCCCACATCTTTCCCCGCACATGACAGCTGATCTGATAAGCTATGATGTGCCTCTAATAGCCGTGGGTGGATTCGATGTTCATAGGTGATGAGATGATCGCAGCTTGAAGTCTCTGACGCAAGTAAAAAAAAAGTTTAAAAAAATGTTTAAAAAAGCATAAAAGTTCAAGTCACCCCCTTTTGTTCCATTCAAAATAAAACAATAAAAATATACATATTTGGTATCGGTGAGTTCAGAAATTCTGATGTATCAAGATATAAAGTAAATTAATCCTATTGGAAAATGGCATAATAATAAAAAAACAGAATTATACTTTTTTGTTGCCGCAACATTTCAATAAAATGCAATAACAGGCGATCAAAACACTGTATCTACACCAAAATAGAATCATTAAAAATGTAAGCCCTTACCCAGCAGTGCCACAGGTTGAATGCCACACTGCATTGATGCAGTAATTGATGCAAAAGGAGCCCCGACCAAGTATTGAGTGAATTTATTGAACATACATTTCAGTAGGCCAACATTTCTGATTTTAAATCATTTTTTAAGCTGGTGTTATTAATAGGGATGATCCGAATAGCTATAGCACTTACCGGATAGCTGCATCGGTAACCAGGATACCTAGAGCGCTCCTGATAATTAGCTGCTCAGTGCCACAGCTGCATGTGGAGCGCCCCCAGACACAGGGCCACGAGTTCTCGGTACCGGGCCTCTCTGGTTCGGTTCTGAGGCTGTCACGGGCTAGACCCGGTCCGCGACCTTGCTAAGGGGCGTCCAATAAAGGTGGTACAGTCTGTCAGGGATTCGTGACGCCACCTGTGGTGTTCGGTCAGGGTGACCGACGCTGCTATGGGGTCTGCTGGGGTGATGGAATGGCAGCTGGATGGTATACCTTCCCACAGGTGAAGTATGTCCCCAGGGCTTCCCAGTAATGTAGATGGTGATGGTGTGAAGTGCAGTCAATAACGAGGACACAAGGTTGCAGTCTCTTTACCTCTTTACTGAAGACTTCAGGATCCTCAATCCAGAGCACGCTTAACAGGGCTTTCTGAGACCGACCGGTCCGATGGGCACATCCAGAGTTCCCTTTGCAGGCGGAAATCAGTGCCTACCACTAGCGCCTGTGTGTTGTAGTTCTACCCTGCTGAGCATTCGGAATAGTCCTCACAACTGCTGTTCTCGTTCGTTCGTACTTTCTAGTTCTCTTTATTTCTCTCTCGTTAGTTCCAGATGTTACTAGTTTCTCGTCCCCCAGGTATGTTATGGCTAGGACGCACCCGTATGACGGGAAGGCTCGGAGCTCTTCCGGAACCCTAGAGATGCCCCTCTCCACGCGTTGCCCCCTATGTCTTCGTAGGAAATTTAAGGTAGATAGCCAACCTATAACTAACTGTCCGATGGAGTTCGAAGTAAGGCCTAGAGTCAGTTACTCCTGCGGTGTTTCGGCCACCGGCTACGTGCCTCAGTAAGATGTTGCCTCGGTCTCATGGCACGACTCCTACTGGCTCTCCTTTGTGCTTGATCTCATTTCTCACTGTTCCACAATATCCTTCCCTTCGTGTCTCTCTCTTAGGATACCGCTGCGGGGTGTGCAGGTGCGGTTCCGTATCGTTCTGCTCTGTTCGCTAGGTACCTGCCAGGTTCCCACGCCCGACAGGGACCCCCCTGTGTCTTCTCCCTGCAACACCCCCTGCCACGGGATGTTGCCTGAATCCAACCCAGTCAGCTTCTCACTAACTTCCTATCCAACCCCTAGTTTTATCAGTGTGAGGAGTGGCCCAATAAATAAAGCCTTTTTCTCCCCCTAGTGGCCGGAGTGTGAAGTGTAATGTGTGCTGGTGAGTGTAATGTATGCTGGTGATACCTGGTCAGTAGAATTCCTTCAGTGCCATCAGACGTACCGCCACTCTCCTTAGTGGCAGAGTGTCATACTGCAACGACCAGATCTCTGGGGCGCTGCACATGTGTCGCGGCTGTGTGATGGTCACAACACATGCATGGAGAGCCCAACAAACAGGCTCATCTATTTGCTTGCCCAAAAGAACATCATTCTCAGCAGCTCATTATCCTGTGTAACAAGGATCTGTGCTGCTGAGAACAAAGGCAGCCTGTCATGATTACACTGCTCAGTACAACAGGGATGCAGTTACTGACAGCTGTCGGTTCTGGTGCAGAGTAGGTGATTCTTACTTTCGAAAGTGTGTTTTCTTCTGTAAGCACACCTTGATTCTGGTTTTGTATGTAAACTAAAAATGCAGAAAATAATTCAGCCAGATACCAACAGATTTAGGGTAGGGGTCCCTGCTATAGATGAGCGAATATGTTCGGAAAACAATTGCCGAATGTGCCATATTCGTGCCATATTTCTACCATTTTCATGCCAAATTTATGTTTGATAATTGTTTAGGAACATATTCGCTCATCTGTACTCCTATTGACTTCAATTGGATTCAGCTATGTTCGGCGAATATTCCGAACTGAATACTGAAATATTCGCTCATCTGTAGTCCTTACCTAGCATCAAACTTTCTGGATTTTTGCCATGGCCGAGTCACATTTGCACATCATCTAAAAGATCTGGTTGTAGCAGGATGGCGCAAATTTTGCTGAACATAGCCTGACATTAATAACGGCCTCCTTATCCAGCCTGCTCAGCCAATCAGTCCTGTCCTCTGATGTTGCTCCTCCCCCAGGTTGCCATGGCAAAAGAACTCTGAGTGGATTAATGTCTCTTACTGAGAAGCACTGTCTGTTATTGTTTGCATCAGTTCCTGTACACCATACTCAAACATGGCAGCTAGCACTGCAGTATGTCAAAGCCAACAACCAGAAACGAAACAGACTTGTGGCTTATTGGACAAATGTCATATATTTTTCTTCAATATCTTGGGTGTGCGCCTAATATGCATGGTTCTTTCCTTTTTTGATGCATTGCTTTATCCTGTGTATTGTGCAGCACCCCTATATATACAAGACTCCAGCTACTTTTACGCCCATTAGTGGTGCTCCCTGTTTCTCTTTATCTACCATGATAGTAGTTTATCTTCAACTAAACTGCCATCTGAGAGAGAGAATATGTCACTGTTCTACTACTACAAGAAAATGACTCAGCAGTTACTGATGCAGCTCGTTTAACAGCTAATAATGTTTTTGATGTCTGGGAAATTCAGGCATCCCCATGAGACTGAAAACGTGGTTGAAAAAGTGAAAATAGAATATGAGAAGCTGAAGAAAACAAAACTAAACATTCTGATAGTCTGAAGAAGAAGGAGGAAGAACGGAATGCAGGTTTAATTATAGAATAATAGAATGTTAGAGTTGGAAGGGACCTCAAGGGTCATCGTGTCCAGCCCCCTGCTCAATGCTTGAAGACTTCCATTGAAGGAGAACTCATCATCACCTCTTGTGGCAGCCTGTTCCACTCATTGATCACTCTCACTGTCTAAATGTTTTTTCTAATATCTAAATATCTAATCTGTATCTTCTCCCTTTCAGTTTCATTCCATTGCTTCTTGTGTTTCCATGTGCAAATGAGAATAAGGATGATCCCTCTGCATCCCTTCAGATATTTGTAGATAGCTATTTAGCATCCTCTTAGCCTTCTTTTTTGCAAGCTAAACATTCCTAGATCCTTGTAAGACATACTTTGCAGTCCACTCACCATCTTGGTAGCTCTTCTCTGAACTTGCTCCAGTTTTTCAATGTCTTTTTTAAAATGTGGTGCCTGGAACTGGACACAGTATTCCAGATGAAGTCTAATGAGTAGAGGGGAATTATTACTCTACGGGATCTAGACTTTATACTTCTCTTAATACATCCTTGAACCGTTTTTTTTGCTGTTGCATCGCACTGTTGACTCATGTGCAAATTGTGACCTATTAGTATATCCAGGTCTTTTGACACTTGCTGTTGCTTAGTTCTATTTCTCCTATTCTGTAGATGTACTTTTCGTTTTTCTTGCCCAGATGTAGAATCTTGCATTTCTCTCTGTTCAATATCATTCTATTAGTCACTGCCTATTGTTCAAGCTTATCTAGATCCTTCTGAATCCTTTCTCTGTCTTCTCTAGTGTTAGCAATCCCTCCTAGCTTTGCATAGTCTGAAAATTTGATTAGTTTACCTTCAGTTCCCTTATCTAAAATCATAGAATCATAGAATGTTAGAGTTGGAAAGGACCTCAAGGGTCATCATGTCCAACCCCCTGCTCAATGCAGGATTCACTAAACCACCTCAGGCAGATGTCTGTCCAGCCATCTAGATCATTTATAAAAATTTTGAACAACACTGGTCCCAGGACAGAGTCTTGTGGTACCCCCACTTGAAACACTCTTCCAATTGGATGTGTAACCATTTATTACCACTCTTTGAGTACGACCAGTGAGCTAGATATGTATCCACCTAATGAGAATGAGGAGTAGCACTAAAGGAAGAATATAACAAGTTGCACACAACAAATAAAGAACAGAAACAATTTATGCTGCTGGTAGTGAAGGAGTATTGAGAACGATATAGAGATAGAACGAAAAAGACTAATGGACTGCAAATAATAAGCTATGCTATCAAACAAATATTTAACTGTCAAACAATAAAAGTAACTAAATTTGATGAAAATCAAACATTATTTTTAATTGCTGATCATAAAGGTTAATTTACATATCTTGATTGGTAGGGACCTGTAAATTTAAAAAGATTTTAAAAATGTTTGTAGTTTCTTTTTTTGTTAAATTAATAATTTCAGAGGGTGTTCCATCAAAAAATTGAAAATATAATTTTTTGCTTGCATTAACGACCATCCTAGTGTAGGGTCATGCTGAAGCTGTTACTACTTAGATTGACAGATAAGTTGTCCAGTCTTGTGCAAGGGCGTGCTTAGCTGTCAGGTTTTGATTGGCAGCTCAGCCATCCATTCTGAGACTGGGAGATGTTACCTTCAGGTATTCTCTGTCCCAGGTGATTGCCCAGCTACTTAGCTGGGCTGTCAGTCCCAGAAATCTGGCAGACGTAAATTTAGCTGCATGTGGTTTGTTTCACTGTACCTAATTCTTTTTGCTACCTGACCTTGGACCTCGTTCTGACCATCTGTTTTGTCTAGCTTCTTTTTTCTGATCCATTGTCCTCCTGGTATTCTGACCTAGGACTGTTATTTGACAACGCCTTTGTTTCTTCCCTCTGTTTATGACGTACCCTCTCAGCTCTTAATCTCGGACTCCTTGAATACCCTGACACACAGCTTGTTTGTGAGAAGTGACTCAGCGTTACACAGCTTATATGCATTGAGCCAGCTATTACAATTCATCATGAATGCTTCATGTGTGTTAGGTGTCGAGTTCCCACCGCTGCACAGGGGGAATCTCGAACCATGTCCACTGCAGTCTCCCACCCCAATCTTCTATAGCCGCAGTAGAGCCTGCTCAGCAGAGACGTTGGTCCCAGCATCTGGCTCAGGCAGATACTGTGCGCTTGGGTACTGCTGTCCTTCCAGGTCCAGCCATTGTAACCAGCACTGATCAGTGGCGAGCAGATGCTCCTGGAACTAAGTCCTGCTTTTCCTCTACTGAGCATGCCCAAAGGACGACCTCTCATTGGAGGTCAGGGGTCACATGCTTAGGTCCTGTAGCAGCTCCTACTGGATCACTAGGAAGGTCCTGGAGAGCTTCCTATATAAAAGGTTCGCATGGCCGCACGGCCATGCACTAGTATAAACTTGATAACGTGTGTGTGCAGATGAATGACTGTCGATGGATGAAAGCTCCTTAATCATTCCCATTCCTTGTGTTGTTAACTGCTTGCGAATGGTGGAAGCTATCTAGCGCCCAACAGTGATACCTGCCCCGTACTTCAGCTGTCTTTTTGTATTTAACCACTGGAGTGATGCTTAAAATCCAAATAACCTGCCCCCAGTCTGGGGGAGCACAGAGCCGTAGTCATGGCTGAAATTAACAGGACATGCTCGCCTGGTCTCCCGTCACATGCAGATAAAATCCCTTGGTCAATGTACTTGTCTCTCTGTCCTTTGCACTGTCAGGGCCTTCTCTCCATTGCCTAAGGTCCAATCCGGTCATTGTCATACAAACAGAGACACAGTCCAGTTGCAACTTGAAACGTAAAACTTTACTTCCTTCTTTGAACAGCACATCCTTAACCGACACAGCATTTGCATAGGGTTTTCTACAGCTCACACTTTCCACTTTCCCTGCACTCTTCCCTTGGTCCTTCAGTACATGCCCGGGTCATAACACTTCTTATGGTAATGTAGCATCCTCTCTGTCCAGACTCACTACGCTTGGGAGTTCCCTCGTCTGTTTCACAACGGATCTGAGGGTGTCAACAAATCCGATGAACTGCAACATGTTGAGCAACCTACGTCCCCGTACTGATGTGGACCCACTGTTTCGTCTGCTTCACCACTGCTGTACCCTGTGCTGGTTCAGCTGCACTTTTGTTCACCGAGCCCTGGAGTGCTGGGTCCTTGTCTTAAACGTTGCGGGACCCACTGTGTTGCTCCGGGCCCAAGGCCCTCCGGGCTCTCTGGCCCCTCCTGAGCTGTCTCAGCTCCTTGGCTTTTTCTGAATCACTTCAGGGAATGCTCCTATCTTAACCACAGCTGGCCCCTCCTATATTAATTAGTTACTAAACTAAGCTTCTATTACCTAATCCTACTGTGCCCCATCTAGTGTCCTAATTAGTGTACTGTGCTTTCCCTAAGTAATCATTTTCACTAAACAGCATATACATAAAGATAATATATAATTATCTATATATATAATTGCCTAAGGGGTACTTCCATATGTCTGTCTGTCTGTAACTTCCGTAACGGAAATCCTGGGTCGCTGATTGGTCACGGCCGGCCAGTCGCGACCAATCAGTGAGATTGGGGCAGGATTTGAACACCGCTTCACTTTTTACTATTGATGCTGCTTATGCAGCATCAATAGTAAAGACATAAAATGTTAAAAATAATAATAAAAAAACAAACATTATATTCTCACCTTCCGAAGTCTGCCGCAGCCTTTCCCACTCCTCGCGCTCCGGTCCTAAGAATGCATTGCAACACTGACTCGATATCATGTAGCGGTCTCGCGAGATGATGAAGTGGCCGCTACATGATCTCGACTATTGCTGCAATGCATTCTTGGGACCAGAGCACGAGGAGCATCAGTAAAGGCCTCGACTGGATCCTGGGGCTGACTGTTATGATCCGGTGACCTTGGAGCTGCATGAGAACTTTCACTGGAGAAGGTGGCCACTATACTGACCGCAATCCTGAACTTAACACCGCAACTAGACATAGCCGTGGAGTGTACCTAACACACCTAGACACCTCGTCACAGCCGGAGGACTAAATACCCCTAAAGATGGAAATTGGAATACTATCTTGCCTCAGAGAAAATCCCCAAAGGATAGACAGCCCCCTACAAATATTGGCAGTGAGTCGGAGAGGAAAAAACATACACAGGCAGAAAAACAGGATTTAGCACAGGAGGCCACTCTAGCTAGATAGGACAGGATAGGACAGAGTTCTGTGCGGTCAGTATTAAAATCCTTCAAAAACATCCACAACAGAATATACAAAAAACTTCCTACATCTAACTAAAGATGTAGGAGCGTAAATCTGCAACTCCAGTGAATCCTACAATCAGAGCAGAAAAAAAACTGAAACAAGCACACAGCAGTGTGCCACAGATACAAAAACCAAACACTTATCTTTGCTGAATTTGGCAGCAAGCAGGAGAAGCCAGAAAGTGATCCAACACTTCACAAGGAACATTGACAACTGGCAAGGGCTAATGAATCCTGCACACTTAAATATCCCAGTCAGAACAGCAATTAGCAGATACACCTGGCCAGGACTGTGACTCAAAGACAACTGCATTCCCACCTACAACCACTGGAGGGAACCCAAGAGCAGAATTCACAACAGCTGACGGAAGGTGAGTATATAACTATTTTTTATTTTAATTGTTTTTTTAACAGGAATATGGTGCCCACATTGCTATATACTACGTGGACTGTGTTATGTACTACGTTGGCTGTGTTATATACTGCGTGGGCTGTGTTATATACTGCATGGGCTGTGTTTATACTGAGTGGGCTGTATTATATACTATGTGGGCTGAGTTATATACTATGTGGCTGTGTTATATACTATGTGGGCTGTGCTATATACTACATTGCCTGTGTTATATGCTACATGGGCTGTGCTATATACTACGTGCCTGTGCAATATACTACGTGGCTGTGTTATATACTGCGTGGGCTGTGCTATATACTACGTGCCTGTGTTATATACTGTGTGGCCTGCATTATATACTACGTGGCTGTGTTATATACTAAGTGGCCTGTGCTATATACTACGTTTGCTGTGCTATATACTACATAGGCTGGGCTATATACTATGTGGCCTGTGCTATATACTATGTGGGCTGTGCTATATACTATGTGGGCTGTGTTACATACTGCGTGAGCTGTGTTATATACTACGTGGTTGGGCAATATACTACATGGCTGTGCTATATACTACATGGGGTGTGTTATATACTACATGGCTGTGCTATATTCTATGTGGGCTGTGCTGTATACTATGTGGGCTGTGCTATATACTACATGGGCTGTGCTATATACTACGTGGCCTGTGCTATATACTACGTGGGCTGTGTTACGTACTGCGTGGGTTGTGTTATATAGTACATGGCTGGGCAATATACTACGTGGCTGTGCTATATACTACGTGGCTGTTTAATATACCATGTGGGCTGTGTTATATACTGCGTGGCTGTGCTATATACTACGTGGCTGTGTTATATACTACGTGGCTGTGCATTCTAGAATACCCGATGCGTTAGAATCGGGCCACCATCTAGTATGTACATAACAGCACTAGATACAGCATTTAACTACAACAACATATATCATTTAGTACTAGCTTCAACCGGAATGTGCTTAAAGTGGTGAGGGCATATACCAGTCTCTGTCACCCCTTACACCTGTCTGTTTCTCACCTTCCGGCATTTTCATTTGCTTTTGCTGCTCTGGTCTGTCTCCTGCAGTGTGTGACCTGACGGATTCTCCAGTGTTTCATAAAGCGAGCCGCAGGTCACTAATCAATGCCGGTCACAGACGCTGTGTGACAGCATGGGAAACAGCCGACTATTGCACTGCGAAATACAGCAGTGGATGCTGGTGTTACAGCCCATAAAGCCCCGTTCTTTAAAATTCTGGACAAGGCTCATAATGGGACATCAATGTGGATTACGGCAGATCCATTGGACAATGACGGACCATCGTGGAATTTTTTTGGGAAATAAATTGGTGAAAGAGAGTATCTGAATTTTTTTTTTTTAAATAATAGGACTTTTCTGTGTGTGTGCACGTATGTTTATTAATTTTTACTTACAAGGTTAGCAATGGGGTTGTCTAACTGATACTTCTCCATTACTAACCCCAGGGCTTGGTGTCAGTGCCAGCTGCTGACATCAACCTCTAAGCTCATTACCCCAATTGACACCGCACCAGGGTAATTGGGAAGAGCAGAGACAGTGTAGTGTAAGGTGGTAGACTGGACTGCGGGTACCTACATTCCGGGTCCCGAACTGAAAGGGCTGCATCCTCTGTTTCCAAGGAAAGGCTTTAGGGAAGGAGGAGAGAGAGAGAGAGAGAGAGAGAGCTTCCTGCTGACAAGAGGGGGCGGGGAGAGAAAAGAGAAAAGTGCACGCTGCAGGGGGCATTTGGCATGACTGCAGAGCAGCACGTGGCGAGAGAAGTGCTACACCCCATCCCTCCAGACAGTATCGGCGCTGCGGCAAGCCCCATCACTCACAGAGAGGCTGCAGCGGAGAATAGGGCCAGGCATACAGAGCAGAGTCTTGCAGAGCCATGCACGCAGGGCAGAGCCAAGTCGGGTTCTGCCACAGACAAAGAGGGGAGTGCTCCATCTGGAGAGCAGCTGCGCCACACAGACCAGTGACCGACGTCACCTGCCGCCATCACCGAAGACAAGAGGAAAGGAGGGCCTACAGTTCGTACCCTGTGAACACCATAAAGTCAGGTGCCAGACACCCTGGGAAAGTGAGTACCGCGCTCATTTAGCTTGAAAAGAGACCGGGAGCGTGACCCGCTGCTACCCCTGACTGTGTTAGGTAATAGAGGCCCAGACACACGTGACCTGACTACACCAGGGTTTATAGTCTTAGAGCTTCTGGTCCCGACACCTGCACATGCCACAGAGCAGAGATAAGTGCCGGCAGTTCCCCCCTCATTGGACTCAGTACCGTGCTAGACACCTTTAAGTACGGGATATCTACCCACTTCCAGAGATAGTGTTGAGACGCCACGTGCTGCTGTTGTCGGTGCCACCGTTGGAACCCTAAAGTGCTGCACACCGGAAGACTACAGTCTGATATGTTCTATCCCTTTAATCCTGAACTATCGCTCATCCCTGCCCTACCCTGCCACTCTCCCAGTTCTGCCCCATTTCCTCCCATCACCCCACTACTCACTACTCACTTCGTGGAGTGAATTTATCTATATATATAATTGTCTAAGAGTTTTTCCGTCTGTCTGTCTGTCTTTCTGTCTGTCTTTATGTCTGTCTGTTTGTCCTGGAAATCCCGCGTCTCTGATTGGTCGAGGCCGCCAGGCCTCGACCAATCAGCGACGGGCACAGCATCGACGTAGAAATCCCGCGCCTCTGATTGGTCGAGGCCATGGAGACAATGATGTCATAAAGGTTGCCTCGACCAATCAGCAACGGGCACAGCGACGATGATGTCATAATGGTTGCCATGGCGACGATGATGTCATAAAGGTTGCCTCGACCAATCAGCTACGGACACAGTCTGCCACGAATTCTGGAATCATCATTGTCCATATACTACGGGGACATGCATATTATCATGCCCTCAGCTGCGGGTTCGGTCTCTGCTGTGAAGGGAGACCGGCACCTTTCACACAGCTCCACTGGTACTACTCACCCTGTCCGTGGCTCCAGACGATCAGCGGCTCCTTTCTCTGCTAAGAACCTGCATCCTCTTGGCAGGTCTCCTGGAAATGCTCTTAGGAGGCGCGCCCCGCTTCCTGCACATACTTAAAACAGCAGAGCACCTGTTCTCTATTAAAGCTCTCTGTGCTATGATGCTCTGTGCATAAAAGGCATCCTCCCATTATGGGAGGTGCCTGGACAATGTGTTCATTCTATTGTTTATGGCCCTCTGCTCAGTCCACACTCTGCTGTGCTCTGCTCTGCAAAGTGTAGTTTACTTTTGGTTTTCTAATCCCTCTGTCTCCTCAGTATCCTCCGCTGGCAGTTCCCTATTCTGGATCCTTCTGGACTCCCCGGTTTCCACTCCAGGCTGACTGAGCTGCTCCTCGCAGAACTATCCTGATATTGCTGCCGGCTGGATCAGCCTTTCCGAAACTACACAGAGCTTCCAGGATCCTCTTCACTGATAGAGCTTGAATTCCACCGTCTTGTTTATATGGTCTGTACGGGTCGTCCCTCTGGTCCGGGTACTGCGGCATTTAGGCCATCTGGTGTTGTGACGGGGGAATCCCTGTATAGGGGTACACCTTGCCCGGTGCTCCACTACGTGGTTCAGTGTTGTGGTCCAGAGGGTTCTTCTCTCAGGCACCTCTTTCTGTTTGTTTAAAACTTCATTTTATTAAATACCTTTGCATTTTGAAGCCATTCTCCTGTCTCTTGTGTACCGGGTATACAGCTGCCACTGCTCCATCAGTGGTCTAGTGAGTCCACTATATTTCCCCATGCCCTGTGGGCGTAACAGTTTGTCCAGGCCATGGACTCCGCTGATACCCGATACTCAGTTCAGAGAGAGCTGGCTACGCTTTGTCAGGACCAGGATCAGCTAGTTTCCTTCATGCAAACTCTGGATACCCGCTTATCTACTCTACAGGTTGCCGAGTCCACCAACATGACACAGCTAGCAGAGCTCCGTCTGGAATTCAATCGCCAACTTGAGACGCAGACCCGCTTGTTGGACTTCATGACCTCTGTGGATGACCGGTTAACTAAGGTACAGCATCTGACGGTTGAGCCCACCATGAGACCCTGTCCTCGTCTCTGCAAGCCTCCTCGTTACTATGGTGACCCCAAGTTGTGCAGAGGATTTCTCAACCTATGCTTGCTGCATTTTCATTTTTTGCCTCAGCATTTTCAGACAGACATGGCCAAGGTGGCTTTCCTTGCCTCTCATCTGGAGGGAGAGGCTTTAGCTTGGTTCAACCCCCTAATGGAGCGGAATGATCCCATCGTGTCTGATCTGCAGGTATTCTTGGACACGTTCCGCAAGATATTTGACGAGCCTGGTCGTGCTACATCTGCCATGGAGTCTCTCTTCAATCTGCAACAGGGCTCGCTCTCGGTCGGTCAGTATGCCATCCGTTTCCGCACCCTAGCTTCGGAGCTCCAGTGGACCAATGAGCCTCTGGTCGGAGCCTTCCGGCGAGGGCTATCTGGAAGAATTAAGGATGAGTTGGCAGTCAGGGACCTACCCGAGACTTTGGATGATCTCATATCCCTCGCCATTCGGATTGACCTGCGTCTTCGGGAGCGCTCCAGAGAGAGGATCTTCGAGAAGCACTTTCCACATCCAGCATCTTCTTCACCGAAACCCCGGTTTCCGCCTTCTCATGCTCTTGTCTCTGGGGATGGACCCATGGAGCTTGATCGCGTAAAGGTGAAGAGGAATCTGCAGGAGATGCCCACTAGAAATCCGTATTGTTATAGCGGATGCTTCGCTCCCGAGCAATGCAGTGGAGCTGAGAGGCCGGAAGAACTCTTCCGCCTAGGACAGGTAAGGGAGGTCTCCCTAAGTGAGAATGATTCCTCTCCTCCACTAACTATATCCATACAGGTGATCTACGGAAAGGTGCGGTTCTCCGAGATGGCCTATCTGGACTCTGGGTCTGGTGGAAATTTCATTCAAGAAACTGTGGCCAGGCGGTTCGGGATCCCAATCATTCCTCTACAGCGGACCCAGTGCATTATCTCTGTAGATGGAAGACCCCTGAAGGATTCCATTCTTGGCATCACCGAGGAGGTGGAACTTCAGATTGGAGCACTCCACAGGGAGAAGATTTCTTTCTATGTGTTACCGAATCTTTCTCCACCATTTCTACTAGGTCTTCCGTGGCTGCGTCTCCATGAACCTGTCCTGGATTGGCTGTCTGGGGATATCCTTCGTTGGGGTCAGTCCTGTTTCGATCACTGCCTCAAACCGGTTCGGCCTGGTTCTATCCTGCGGCCTCCTGCAGCTTTACCCGGGTTACCTCGTGCCTACTGGTCCTTCGCAGATGTGTTCGACAAGAAGGAAGCCGAGACTCTTCCTCCTCACAGGCCTTACGATTGTCCCATCGATCTTGTTCCTGGATCTTCTCCGCCTCGAGATAGAGGGTAGATCCTTTCTCCCACTGAGACTCAAGCCATGACCGAGTACATTAAGGAGAATTTGGCTCGAGGGTTTATCCAGAAGTCCTCCTCTCCGGCTGGAGCTGGATTCTTCTTCGTCAAGAAGAAAGATGGATCTCTTCGCCCGTGCATCGACTATCGTGGTCTCAACCTAATAACTGTAAAGAATAGATATCCTCTTCCCTTAATTCCAGAGCTTTTTGATCGTCTTCGAGGTTCCCGAATTTTCACCAAGTTGGATCTCCGTGGGGCTTACAACCTCATCAGGATACGATCTGGGGATGAGTGGAAAACTGCCTTCAACACGAGAGATGGTCACTATGAATATCTGGTGATGCCCTTCGGCTTAAGCAATGCACCCGCCGTCTTCCAAGAGTTTGTCAATGACGTATTCCGTGACCTGCTCTATGTTTGTGTGGTGGTGTATCTGGACGACATCCTGGTGTTTTCTCCCGACTTACCAAGTCACAGGAGGAATGTTCGTCTTGTTCTTCAACGATTGAGGGAGAATCGTCTCTATGCAAAGTTCGAGAAATGTCTGTTTGAACAGAGGTCTTTACCCTTTCTTGGCTACATCATTTCCGATACAGGTCTCGAGATGGATCCAGAGAAAGTCTCTGCCGTGCTTAAGTGGCCCCGACCTGAGGGAATCAAGGCCATTCAGCGGTTCCTGGGATTCGCCAACTATTATCGGCAATTCATCCCTCACTTCTCCTCTTTGGTAAGTCCACTCACTGCCTTGACCTGTAAAGGTGCCAAACCTAAGGATTGGACTCCTGAGGCTGAGTCAGCTTTCTCCTCCCTCAAACAAGCTTTCTCAACCGCACCGGCCCTGCACAGACCAATGATCAACAAACAGTTTTTCCTTGAAGTGGACGCTTCGTCATCTGGAGCCGGAGCGGTCCTCACACAAAAACTGCCTACCGGTAAGATGGTGACCTGTGGTTTCTTCTCTAAGGCATTCTCGCCCTGTGAACGTAACTACTCGATTGGGGATAGAGAGTTACTGGCAATTAAGCTCGCCTTAGAGGAATGGCGATATCTGCTTGAAGGCGCAGTTCATCCAGTCATCATCTACACTGATCATAAAAATCTGTCCTATCTTCAGTCTGCTCAAAGACTCAACCCTCGCCAGGCTCGTTGGTCTTTATTTTTTGCTCGGTTCAATTTCTCTCTCCATTTCCGTCCTGCAGAAAAAAATATTAAAGCTGATGCGCTTTCCAGGTCCTTCCTGTCTGACGACCTTGAAGAGGAGCCTCAGCATATCATTGAACCGTCCAAGATGATCACGGTGGCTCCAGTCAAGCTATCGCAGCCCCCTCCCGGTAAGACCCTTGTAACTGAAAGAGACAAGAGGAGAGTTCTACACTGGGGTCATTCTTCTAAGCTTGCCGGACACGCCGGTCAAAAGAAGACTTTACAATTAATATCTCGACACTACTGGTGGCCCACCTTGCGCCAAGATGTTTTGGACTTCGTTGCAGCCTGTCCCTCCTGTGCTCGTAATAAAACACCCAAGAAACTGCCAGCCGGTCACCTCCTCCCGCTACCGATTCCGTCTGCTCCCTGGCAACACATTGCCATGGACTTCATCACAGATTTGCCAGCATCATCTAGTTGTACAGTAATCTGGGTTGTTGTGGACAGGTTCTCCAAGATGGGACACTTCACTCCGCTATCTGGTCTCCCTTCTGCTCCTAAACTTGCGGAGCTCTTCATTCTGCATGTTCTTCGGCTTCACGGACTTCCACTGCACATTGTCTCCGACAGAGGAGTTCAATTCGTCTCCCGATTTTGGCGGTCCCTCTGTAAGCTGTTGGAGGTCACCCTGGACTTCTCCTCGGCCTATCACCCACAATCTAATGGCCAAGTGGAGAGAGTGAATCAAGTCATCACCAACTATCTCCGACACTTCGTGAATGGTCACCACTAGGGTTGAGCGAAACGGGTCGAACATTTTCAAAAGTCGCCGACTTTTGGCTAAGTCGGGGTTTCATGAAACCCGATCCGACCCCTGTGCGGGGTCGGCCATGCGGTACGCGACTTTCGCGCCAAAGTCGCGTTTCAATGACGCGAAAAGCGCCATTTCTCAGCCAATGAAGGTAAACGCAGAGTGTGGGCAGCGTGATGACATAGGTCCTGGTCCCCACCATCTTAGAGAAGGGCATTGCAGTGATTGGCTTGCTGTCTGCGACGTCACAGGGGCTATAAAGAGGCGTTCCCGCCGACCGCCATCTTACTGCTGCTGATCTGAGCTTAGGGAGAGGTTGCTGCCGCTTTGTCAGAAGCAGGGATAGCGTTAGGCAGGGTCCATTAACCACAAAACCGCTTGTGCTGCAGCGATTTGCACTGTCCAACACCACCCTCGGTGTGCAGGGACAGTGGAATTTTTTTTTTTTTTTTTTTTCCCCTCAGCGCTGTAGCTCATTGGGCTGCCCTAGAAGGCTCCCTGATAGCTGCATTGCTGTGTGTACGCCGCTGTGCAAACCAACTGCTTTTTTCAAAGCACAAATCCTCTTGTTCCTTCCTTTCTGCACAGCTATCTTTTTTGTTTGTCCACACTTTTTATTTCATTTGTGCATCAGTCCACTCCTTATTGCTGCCTGCCATACCTGGCTGAGATTACTGCAGGCAGGGAGATAGTAGCTGCCTGCCATACCTGGCTGAGATTACTGCAGGCAGGGAGATAGTAATTGTAGGACATTCCCTGTTTTTTTTTTTTTTTTTTTTTTGGTGGGAGATTAAGATTGGCAATTTGGCATTTCTGCTAGAGTGCCATCCCTGTGTGTGCCATCTCTCTCACATAGTGGGCCATAGAAAGCCTTTTCATTTTTCTGTATTTTTTTTTGTGGGGTGTATAAATTCTCCCTGATAAAAATACAGTGGGAGATTAATATTGGCCTTTGGGCTTGTGTGCCAGTCCTGAGTGTGCCATCTCTCTCACAAATAGTGGGCCATAGAAAGCCTATTTTATTTTTTTTTGGGTTTTATAAATTCTCCCTGAAAAAAAGGGAGATTAATATTGGCCTCTGGGCTTCTGTGCCAGTCCTGAGCGTGCCATCTGTGCCAGTCCTGAGCGTCCCATCTCTCTCACAAATAGTGGGCCATAGAAAGCCTATTTAATTTTTTTTTTGGTTTTATAAATTTTCCCTGAAAAAAGGGAGATTAATATTGGCCTCTGGGCTTGTGTGCCAGTTGTGAGCGTGCCATCTGTGCCAGTCCTGAGCGTGCCATCTCTCTCACAAATAGTGGGCCATAGAAAGCCTATTTAATTTTTTTTTTGGTTTTATAAATTTTCCCTGAAAAAAGGGAGATTAATATTGGCCTCTGGGCTTGTGTGCCAGTTGTGAGCGTGCCATCTGTGCCAGTCCTGAGCGTGCCATCTCTCTCACAAATAGTGGGCCATAGAAAGCCTATTTAAATATTTTTTTGGTTTTATAAATTCTCCCAGAAAAAAAGGGAGATTAATATTGGCCTCTGGGCTTCTGTGCCAGTTGTGAGCGTGCCATCTGTGCCAGTCCTGAGCGTGCCATCTCTCTCACAAATAGTGGGCCATAGAAAGCCTATTTAAATATTTTTTTGGTTTTATAAATTCTCCCAGAAAAAAAGGGAGATTAATATTGGCCTCTGGGCTTCTGTGCCAGTCCTGAGCGTGCCATCTGTGCCAGTCCTGAGCGTCCCATCTCTCTCACAAATAGTGGGCCATAGAAAGCCTATTTTATTTTTTTTTTGGGTTTCAGAAATTCTCCCTGGAAAAAAAAAGGGAGATTAATATTGCCCTTTGGGCTTGTGTGCCAGTACTAAGCGTTCCATCTCTCTCTCTCTCTCAGTCAGTGGGCCATAGAACGCCTATTTTTGGTTTTATTTGTTTTCTAAATTCTCCCTGAAAAAATCATTTTATTTTATTTGGTTTCTAAATTCTTCCTGATAAAATCATATTTTTTTTATTATTTTTTTTTCTAAAGTCTCCCTGAAAAAAAAAAAAAAAAAAAACAACCAAAAAAAACAGTGGGAGATTAATATTGGCCTTTCTGCTTGTGTGCCAGTCTTGACTCCTGGGTGCGTCATCTCTCAGTCAGTGGGCCATAGAACGCCTATTTTTGGTTTTATTTGTTTTCTAAATTCTCCCTGAAAAAATCATTTTATTTTATTTGGTTTCTAAATTCTTCCTGATAAAATCATATTTTTTTTATTATTTTTTTTTCTAAAGTCTCCCTGAAAAAAAAAAAAAAAAAAACAACCAAAAAAAACAGTGGGAGATTAATATTGGCCTTTCTGCTTGTGTGCCAGTCTTGACTCCTGGGTGCGTCATCTCTCAGTCAGTGGGCCATAGAACGCCTATTTTTGGTTTTATTTGTTTTCTAAATTCTCCCTGAAAAAATCATTTTATTTTATTTGGTTTCTAAATTCTTCCTGATAAAATCATATTTTTTTTATTATTTTTTTTTCTAAAGTCTCCCTGAAAAAAAAAAAAAAAAAAACAACCAAAAAAAACAGTGGGAGATTAATATTGGCCTTTCTGCTTGTGTGCCAGTCTTGACTCCTGGGTGTGCCATCTCTCTCTCTCTCTCTCTCCAATTGTGGTCCATAGAAAGCCTACATTTTTTTTCCTTGATTTGGGTTCCAAAATCTACCAGAGAAAATAACTCCATCAATCATTGGTAGAAAAATATTGGCCTCTGGGCTTGTGTGCCACTCCTGATTCCTGTGTGCGTCATCTCTCACTCAGTGGCCCATAGAAAGCATATAGTTTGTTACATTTGTTTTCTAAATTCTCCCTGCAAAAATCTATTTTTTTTTTTTTGGGGGGTTTCTAAAGTGTTCCTGAAAAAAATAAAAATAAAAAAAAAATAATAGTGTGACATTAATATTAACATTTGTGCTTCAGTGACAGTCCTGCGTGTGGGGCATCTCTCTAATTTGCAGCCACCAAAAAAAGAGTGTGTAACATTGGGCCTGATTTTCGCTGTGGTCTCACCAACCTGTAAAGGGGTAGCTAAATCATACTGAAGTTATAGCTCACCGTGTAAGTTGTGTGACTGCAACAAATAACGTTAGTTTGGTTACGTTTTTAAAACAATGAGGAAGTCTAGTGGAAGAGGTCGTGGCCGGGGGCGTTCATTGTCAGCTGGTAATGAGGGTAGTGGTAGTGGTGGAGCATCAGGTGGTCGTGGGGGAAAAAATATTGCACCTAAGTCTGGAGCTGTGGAGCCAGGTTCGTCGTCCGGCTACACAAGGCCTCGAACGCTCCCTTTTCTGGGATTAGGAAAACCGCTTTTAAAGCCGGAGCAGCAAGAGCAAGTTTTGGCTTATCTTGCTGACTCAGCCTCTAGCTCTTTTGCCTCATCTCGTGAAACTGGTAAAAGTAAAAGCAGCGCGTCGTTAGTGGATGTTCACGGTCAGGGACAAGTCACTTCCTTGTCCTCTTCAGCAAAAACAACAACAGAGAAGAATGCAGCAGGCGACACAACGGGTTACTCCATGGAGCTCTTTACACATACCGTCCCTGGCTTAGAAAGTGAAGCAGTTAACAGTCCATGCCCATTACAAATTGAATCTGACATGGAGTGCACTGACGCACAGCCACAGCCAGACTACTATGCTGGTCCTTTGACTCAGACCACAACATTGCCCTCGCAGGGTGCTGATCAAGAATCAGACCCTGATGAGACTATGTTGCCCCATCACGAACGCTATACCACCGAACGACACGGTGACACAGACGAAGTTGCGCAGGAGGTACAAGAAGAGTTATTAGATGACCCAGTTCTTGACCCCGATTGGCAGCCATTGGGGGAACAGGGTGCAGGCGGCAGCAGTTCTGAAGCAGAGGAGGAGGAGGGGCCGCAGCAGGCATCAACATCGCCACAGGTTCCATCTGCCGGGCCCGTATCTTGCCCAAAACGCGTGGCAAAGCCAAAACCTGGTGGAGGACAGCGTGGCCATCCGGTTAAAGCTCAGTCTGCAATGCCTGAAAAGGTATCCGATGCTAGAAAGAGTGCAGTCTGGCATTTTTTTAAACAACATCCAATTGATCAGCGCAAAGTCATCTGTCAAAAATGTTCTACTTCCTTAAGCAGAGGTCAGAATCTGAAAAGTCTCAATACTAGTTGCATGCATAGACATTTAACCACCATGCATTTGAAAGCTTGGACTAACTACCAAACGTCCCTTAAGGTTGTTGCACCCTCGGCCAATGAAGCTAGTCATCAACGCAACATCCCTTCCGGCAGTGTAGGACCACCATTTAGCGCACCACCTGCTGTATCTGTGCAGGTATCTTTGCCAGGCCAAAGCAGTCAGGGTCAGGGAATCACCAGTTTCGTAGTAGGAAACACTGCATCTAGGGCACCGGCGGCAACAATACCATCTCCCACCGTCTCTCAGTCTGCCATGTCCACCGGCACCCCCGCTAGTTCCACGATCTCCAGCTCTCCAGTCCAGCTCACCCTACATGAGACTATGGTTAGAAAAAGGAAATACTTAGCCTCGCATCCGCGTACACAGGGTTTGAACGCCCACATAGCTAGACTAATCTCGTTAGAGATGATGCCCTACCGGTTAGTTGAAAGCGAAGCTTTCAAAGACCTGATGGACTACGCTGTACCACGCTACGAGCTACCCAGTCGACACTTTTTTTCCAGAAAAGCCATCCCAGCCCTCCACCAGCATGTTAAAGAGCGCATCGTCCATGCACTCAGGCAATCTGTGAGCACAAAGGTGCACCTGACAACAGATGCATGGACCAGTAGGCATGGCCAGGGACGTTACGTGTCCATCACGGCACACTGGGTAAATGTGGTGGATTCAGGGTCCACAGGGGACAGCAAGTTTGGGACAGTTCTGCCTAGCCCACGGTCTAGTAAACAGTTGTCTGTAGCCGTTCGCACCCCCTCCTCCTCCTCCTCCTCGTCCTCCTGCAGAAGCAAGAGCTCGTCCACAGACCGCAGTCGCACAAACACTCCATCCGCACCTGCCACTGTTGCACACCAGGTCTCCCATTATGGGGCAGCTACTGGCATACGTCAGCAGGCTGTATTGGCTATGAAGTGTTTGGGCGACAATAGACACACCGCGGAAGTTCTGTCCGAGTTCTTGCAGCAAGAAACGCAGTCGTGGCTGGGCACTGTAGATCTTGAGGCAGGCAAGGTAGTGAGTGATAACGGAAGGAATTTCATGGCTGCCATCTCCCTTTCCCAACTGAAACACATTCCTTGCCTGGCTCACACCTTAAACCTGGTGGTGCAGTGCTTCCTGAAAAGTTATCCGGGGTTATCCGACCTGCTCCTCAAAGTGCGTGGACTTTGCGCACATATCCGCCGTTCGCCTGTACACTCCAGCCGTATGCAGACCTATCAGCGTTCTTTGAACCTTCCCCAGCATCGCCTAATCATAGACGTTGCAACAAGGTGGAACTCAACACTGCACATGCTTCAGAGACTGTGCGAACAGAGGCGGGCTGTTATGTTTTTGTGGGAGGATACACATACACGGGCAGGCAGTAGGATGGCAGACATGGAGTTGTCAGGTGTGCAGTGGTCGAAGATTCAAGACATGTGTCAAGTCCTTCAGTGTTTTGAGGAATGCACACGGCTGGTTAGTGCAGACAACGCCATAATAAGCATGAGCATCCCCCTAATGCGTCTGCTGATGCAAAGTTTGACGCACATAAAGGATCAGGCGTCTGCACCAGAGGAAGAGGAAAGCCTTGATGACAGTCAGCGATTGTCTGGTCAGGGCAGTGTACATGACGAGGTACCGGGCGAAGAGGAGGTGGAGGATGAGGAGGATGATGGGGATGAGTATATTTTTAATGAGGAAGCTTTCCCGGGGGCACGGGAAATTGGTGGCGTGGCAAGGCCGGGTTCTGGTTTTTTGAGGGACACAAGTGACGTAGATTTGCCTGCAACTGCCCCTCAACCAAGCACAACCGCAGATTTGACAACGGGAACTTTGGCCCACATGGCGGATTATGCCTTGCGTATCCTCAAAAGGGACACACGCATTACAAAAATGATGAACGATGACGATTACTGGTTGGCCTGCCTCCTTGATCCTCGCTATAAAGGCAAATTGCAAAATATTATGCCACATGAGAACTTGGAACTAATATTAGCAACAAAACAATCAACTCTTGTTGACCGTTTGCTTCTGGCATTCCCTGCACACAGCGCCCGTGATCGTTCTCACACGAGCTCCAGGGGCCAGCAGACCAGAGGTGTTAGAGGGGCAGAAATCAGAAGTGGCGTTGGACAGAGGGGTTTTCTGACCAGGTTGTGGAGTGATTTTTCTATGACCGCAGACAGGACAGGTACTGCAGCATCAATTCAAAGTGACAGGAGACAACATTTGTCCAGTATGGTTACAAACTATTTTTCATCCCTTATCGACGTTCTCCCTCAACCGTCATTCCCATTTGATTACTGGGCATCCAAATTAGACACCTGGCCAGAATTGGCAGAATATGCATTGCAGGAGCTTGCTTGCCCGGCAGCTAGTGTCCTATCAGAAAGAGTATTCAGTGCTGCAGGTTCAATACTAACAGAAAAAAGGACTCGTCTGGCTACCCAAAATGTAGATGATCTAACCTTCATTAAAATGAACCACAACTGGATTTCAAAATCTTTTGCCCCACCCTGCCCGGCTGACACCTAGCTTTCCTATGAAAAGGTCTTGCCTGTGGACTATTCTGAATGACTTTTCCAATCTCGTAATTTTCTTCACCTGATTGTCCAGCATACGACATGTTTCCACCTCACGAAATGGCCAAACTCCCCACACGGGGCCGTGCTATCGCCACTTTGCGCTTGGACCCTTGAGAGTGCTGTTTGTCTGAAGAGGTGGGTGTGGCCGCTTTTGGTCGACGGCACTGCCACTGGGTCCCTCATAGTACAATAAAGTGTCTCTGGCGGTGGTGGTGCGCACCCAACGTCAGACACACCGTTGTAATATGAGGGGCCCTGTGCCTGTACCGCCGGCCACAAGACAGTTCCCCCCCCCAGCTCAAACAGTGCTCTACCACTAGCAAAATTATCTCTCACAGCTTCACCAATGTGTAGTCTAGCCGCTGACATCCTTCAATGCCTGGCACTGACAATACCATTGTTTTGACATTTTTGTTATGTTAGGCCTTCGAAGCCTGTCTGCGGTCCCTTCTTTCTACAACTACTACACTGACCAGGCCACTGCTGCCCGTGTACCCCTGGAACCAATTTAAAATTGCCTACAGCCAGCCCAATTTTTTTATTTTAGGCCTTCGATGCCTGTCTGCGGTCCATTCTTTCAACTACTACTACACTGACCAGGTCACTGCTGCCCGTGTACCCCTGGAACCAATTTAAAATTGCCTACAGCCAGCCCAATTTTTTTATTTTAGGCCTTCGATGCCTGTCTGCGGTCCATTCTTTCAACTACTACTACACTGACCAGGTCACTGCTGCCCGTGTACCCCTGGAACCAATTTAAAATTGCCTACAGCCAGCCCAATTTTTTTATTTTAGGCCTTCGATGCCTGTCTGCGGTCCATTCTTTCAACTACTACTACACTGACCAGGTCACTGCTGCCCGTGTACCCCTGGAACCAATTTAAAATTGCCTACAGCCATGTGTTATTATTTTAGGCCTTCGATGCCTGTCTGCGGTCACTCCTTCCACTAGGCCTCCACTGACCACACCACTGCTGTCCGTGTACCCCTGGAACCAATTTAAAATTGCCTACAGCCATGTGTTATTATTTTAGGCCTTCGATGCCTGTCTGCGGTCACTCCTTCCACTAGGCCTCCACTGACCACACCACTGCTGTCCGTGTACCCCTGGAACCAATTTAAAATTGCCTACAGCCATGTGTTATTATTTTAGGCCTTCGATGCCTGTCTGCGGTCACTCCTTCCACTAGACTTCCACTGACCAGACCACTGCTGCCCGTGTACCCCTGGAACCAATTTAAAAGTGCCTACAGCCAGCCCAAGTTTGTTATGTTAGGCCTTCGATGCCTGTCTGCGGTCACTCCTTCCACTAGGCCTCCACTGACCACACCACTGCTGTCCGTGTACCCCTGGAACCAATTTAAAATTGCCTACAGCCATGTGTTATTATTTTAGGCCTTCGATGCCTGTCTGCGGTCACTCCTTCCACTAGGCCTCCACTGACCACACCACTGCTGTCCGTGTACCCCTGGAACCAATTTAAAATTGCCTACAGCCATGTGTTATTATTTTAGGCCTTCGATGCCTGTCTGCGGTCACTCCTTCCACTAGACTTCCACTGACCAGACCACTGCTGCCCGTGTACCCCTGGAACCAATTTAAAAGTGCCTACAGCCAGCCCAAGTTTGTTATGTTAGGCCTTCGATGCCTGTCTGCGGTCACTCCTTCCACTAGGCCTCCACTGACCACACCACTGCTGTCCGTGTACCCCTGGAACCAATTTAAAATTGCCTACAGCCATGTGTTATTATTTTAGGCCTTCGATGCCTGTCTGCGGTCACTCCTTCCACTAGGCCTCCACTGACCACACCACTGCTGTCCGTGTACCCCTGGAACCAATTTAAAATTGCCTACAGCCATGTGTTATTATTTTAGGCCTTCGATGCCTGTCTGCGGTCCATTCTTTCAACTACTACTACACTGACCAGGGCACTGCTGGCCGTGTACCCCTGGAACCAATTTAAAATTGCCTACAGCCAGCCCAATTTTTTTATTTTAGGCCTTCGATGCCTGTCTGCGGTCCATTCTTTCAACTACTACTACACTGACCAGGTCACTGCTGCCCGTGTACCCCTGGAACCAATTTAAAAGTGCCTACAGCCAGCCCAAGTTTGTTATGTTAGGCCTTCGATGCCTGTCTGCGGTCACTCCTTCCACTAGGCCTCCACTGACCACACCACTGCTGTCCGTGTACCCCTGGAACCAATTTAAAATTGCCTACAGCCATGTGTTATTATTTTAGGCCTTCGATGCCTGTCTGCGGTCACTCCTTCCACTAGGCCTCCACTGACCACACCACTGCTGTCCGTGTACCCCTGGAACCAATTTAAAATTGCCTACAGCCATGTGTTATTATTTTAGGCCTTCGATGCCTGTCTGCGGTCCATTCTTTCAACTACTACTACACTGACCAGGGCACTGCTGGCCGTGTACCCCTGGAACCAATTTAAAATTGCCTACAGCCAGCCCAATTTTTTTATTTTAGGCCTTCGATGCCTGTCTGCGGTCCATTCTTTCAACTACTACTACACTGACCAGGTCACTGCTGCCCGTGTACCCCTGGAACCAATTTAAAATTGCCTACAGCCATGTGTTATTATTTTAGGCCTTCGATGCCTGTCTGCGGTCACTCCTTCCACTAGGCCTCCACTGACCACACCACTGCTGTCCGTGTACCCCTGGAACCAATTTAAAATTGCCTACAGCCATGTGTTATTATTTTAGGCCTTCGATGCCTGTCTGCGGTCCATTCTTTCAACTACTACTACACTGACCAGGGCACTGCTGGCCGTGTACCCCTGGAACCAATTTAAAATTGCCTACAGCCAGCCCAATTTTTTTATTTTAGGCCTTCGATGCCTGTCTGCGGTCCATTCTTTCAACTACTACTACACTGACCAGGTCACTGCTGCCCGTGTACCCCTGGAACCAATTTAAAATTGCCTACAGCCATGTGTTATTATTTTAGGCCTTCGATGCCTGTCTGCGGTCACTCCTTCCACTAGGCCTCCACTGACCACACCACTGCTGTCCGTGTACCCCTGGAACCAATTTAAAATTGCCTACAGCCATGTGTTATTATTTTAGGCCTTCGATGCCTGTCTGCGGTCACTCCTTCCACTAGGCCTCCACTGACCACACCACTGCTGTCCGTGTACCCCTGGAACCAATTTAAAATTGCCTACAGCCATGTGTTATTATTTTAGGCCTTCGATGCCTGTCTGCGGTCACTCCTTCCACTAGACTTCCACTGACCAGACCACTGCTGCCCGTGTACCCCTGGAACCAATTTAAAAGTGCCTACAGCCAGCCCAAGTTTGTTATGTTAGGCCTTCGATGCCTGTCTGCGGTCACTCCTTCCACTAGGCCTCCACTGACCACACCACTGCTGTCCGTGTACCCCTGGAACCAATTTAAAATTGCCTACAGCCATGTGTTATTATTTTAGGCCTTCGATGCCTGTCTGCGGTCACTCCTTCCACTAGGCCTCCACTGACCACACCACTGCTGTCCGTGTACCCCTGGAACCAATTTAAAATTGCCTACAGCCATGTGTTATTATTTTAGGCCTTCGATGCCTGTCTGCGGTCCATTCTTTCAACTACTACTACACTGACCAGGGCACTGCTGGCCGTGTACCCCTGGAACCAATTTAAAATTGCCTACAGCCAGCCCAATTTTTTTATTTTAGGCCTTCGATGCCTGTCTGCGGTCCATTCTTTCAACTACTACTACACTGACCAGGTCACTGCTGCCCGTGTACCCCTGGAACCAATTTAAAATTGCCTACAGCCATGTGTTATTATTTTAGGCCTTCGATGCCTGTCTGCGGTCACTCCTTCCACTAGGCCTCCACTGACCACACCACTGCTGTCCGTGTACCCCTGGAACCAATTTAAAATTGCCTACAGCCATGTGTTATTATTTTAGGCCTTCGATGCCTGTCTGCGGTCACTCCTTCCACTAGGCCTCCACTGACCACACCACTGCTGTCCGTGTACCCCTGGAACCAATTTAAAATTGCCTACAGCCATGTGTTATTATTTTAGGCCTTCGATGCCTGTCTGCGGTCACTCCTTCCACTAGGCCTCCACTGACCACACCACTGCTGTCCGTGTACCCCTGGAACCAATTTAAAATTGCCTACAGCCATGTGTTATTATTTTAGGCCTTCGATGCCTGTCTGCGGTCCATTCTTTCAACTACTACTACACTGACCAGGGCACTGCTGGCCGTGTACCCCTGGAACCAATTTAAAATTGCCTACAGCCAGCCCAATTTTTTTATTTTAGGCCTTCGATGCCTGTCTGCGGTCCATTCTTTCAACTACTACTACACTGACCAGGTCACTGCTGCCCGTGTACCCCTGGAACCAATTTAAAATTGCCTACAGCCATGTGTTATTATTTTAGGCCTTCGATGCCTGTCTGCGGTCACTCCTTCCACTAGGCCTCCACTGACCACACCACTGCTGTCCGTGTACCCCTGGAACCAATTTAAAATTGCCTACAGCCATGTGTTATTATTTTAGGCCTTCGATGCCTGTCTGCGGTCACTCCTTCCACTAGACTTCCACTGACCAGACCACTGCTGCCCGTGTACCCCTGGAACCAATTTAAAAGTGCCTACAGCCAGCCCAAGTTTGTTATGTTAGGCCTTCGATGCCTGTCTGCGGTCACTCCTTCCACTAGGCCTCCACTGACCACACCACTGCTGTCCGTGTACCCCTGGAACCAATTTAAAATTGCCTACAGCCATGTGTTATTATTTTAGGCCTTCGATGCCTGTCTGCGGTCCATTCTTTCAACTACTACTACACTGACCAGGGCACTGCTGGCCGTGTACCCCTGGAACCAACATCAGAAAATATAAAAATAAGTATTTTGCTTATAAAAAAGAAAATACTGGTGAGATATCAAATGCAGACATTTTAACATTAAAAACAAACACACAACTCTAATCTGGTACAGTACTAAAAATGGCCACCAGCTACAATTACTTTCTCCTGCAAGTAGTTAACTGAAAGTTTTTTTAAATTGAAAACACACATATGGCATCCACCGAGTGTTGTCCTGTCGCGTCTTCTTTATATTATTGCCGAGAAGATGCAAAATAATGAAAATAATAAAATCATTAATTACCAAAATAATAGAGAAAGTCAACACCACATTGCAAATAAACATTCATTCCAAATAAAGAAGCAGGGCGCGTCCGAGGGTGAGTATATACCTAATAAGAATATAATCACCCTCGGACGCGCAATGCTTATTTCCAACAGCCTTCCTTCCTAAGAATCAGCCCTTCCGTCGTGTAGAGAGACGTTGTGTTACACTCCAAGGTGTTCCCCAGGTTGCCTTTCCTGAGCTTCGATCTTCCGGCTCTCGTTTAGTAGTTCTTGGAAACTACTCTGCATTAGGCCTTCAAATTGGGTATGGGGTGTAGAGAGATGGTGTGTTCCACTCCAAGGTGTTCCCCAGGTTGCCTTTCCTGAGCTTCGATCTTCCGGCTCTCGTTTAGTAGTTGTTGGAAACTACGCTGCATTAGGCCTTCAAATTGGGTATGGGGTGTAGCGAGAGGGTGTGTTACACTCCAAGGTGTTCCCCAGGTTGCCTTTCCTGAGCTTCGATCTTCCGGCTCTCGTTTAGTAGTTCTTGGAAACTACACTGCATTAGGCCTTCAAATTGGGTATGGGGTGTAGAGAGAGGGTGTGTTACACTCTAAGGTGTTCCCCAGGTTTCCTTGCCATTGCTTCGGTCTTCCGACTCTCGTTTAGTAGTTGTAGAAAAGTACACTGCATTAGGCCATACAAAATGGGTATGGGGTGGAGAGAGATGGTGTGTTACACTCCAAGGTGTTCCCCAGGTTGCCTTTCCTGAGCTTCTATCTTCAGGCTCTCATTAAATTGTGGTTAAATGGAACAACTGCATTTGGCGTACTAGTTGGTTTGGGGCCTACTATCGGTGTCTGCCACTCCTTGCTGTTCTCCTCCACTGAACAAAGCTGTGCCGCCTGTTTACTACGGTTGCCAATTTTGAACTGCATTTCGACTACTTACTGATTTGGCCCTACTCTCTGTGTCAGCCTCTCATTCCAGTTGTCCTCCACTGCAATGCCCCCTGGTTATTCCCTGTGTTACCAATTTTGAACTGCATTTAGCACACTTTCTTCTTTGGGCCTATATCTGTGTTTCCACTTCATCGTGCCCATTGCCCAGCCAGTGATAGATGAGTCTGCTGGTACATTGACCCATAACGCAACATTCCCCGTGCACGCTACACAACAACATTGTGACCCTGCTGAAAGTCAGGTTGCTCTTCCCGCATACCATACCACCTTACACGGGGACAAAGAGGAAGGTGCAGATGAAAGTGCAGGTTCCTTCATCAGGTGGGGGGAGGAATACTAGTTGGCGACGTCACTGGCACAGGGCCTCTCATAGTACGCAAAAGTGTTGCTGCCGGTGGGAGGCGCCCCCGCCGTGCAAACACACCGCTGTACTTTGAGGGGCCCTGTGCCAGTGCCAATGCCAACGAGTGGGCCCCCCCTGCTTGCTCAGGTTCACAGCACTTGCAAAGTTGAAATACTTACCTCTCCCTGCTCCACTGCCGTGACGTGGTCCAGATTTCCTGGGCCCACTAATTACTTGAACCAGCCCTACCCCCCACAACTTTAGCCAAATGACCCCCAATTTCAAATGCCTTCCAATTATTATAAGGTAAATTACGCTTGACAAGCTTCATTAAGAAGAATGGATGGTTTTGACATTAAAATGGGCACTCTAGGTGTTTTCCTGGCCCCCACTCACTGCCGACTATGCTGCCCCATTGACTTGCATTGGGTTTCGTGTTTCGGTCGATCCCGACTTTACGTCATAATCGGCCGATTTCACTCGACCCGACTTTGGACATAGTCGGGTTTCGCAAAACCCGGCTCGACTCTAAAAAGGTCAAGGTCGCTCAACTCTACTCTCTACCCTACACTCTATACCCTACACTCTATACCCTACACTCTACACTCTATACCCTACACTCTACACTCTATACCCTACACTCTATACCCTACACTCTGTACCCTACACTCTACACTCTATGCCCTACACTCTACACTCTATACCCTACACTCTATACCCTACACTCTATACCCTACACTCTACACTCTATACCCTACACTCTATACCCTACACTCTATGCCCTACACTCTATACCCTACACTCTATACCCTACACTCTATACCCTACACTCTATACCCTACACTCTACACTCTATACCCTACACTCTATACCCTACACTCTATACCCTACACTCTACACACTATACCCTACACTCTATACCCTACACTCTATACCCTACACTCTACACTCTATACCCTACACTCTATACCCTACACTCTATGCCCTACACTCTACACTCTATACCCTACACTCTACACCCTACACTCTATACCCTACATTCTACACTCTATACCCTACACTCTATACCCTACACTCTATGCCCTACACTCTATACCCTACACTCTATTCCCCACACTCTATACCCTACACTCTATACCCTACACTCTACACTCTATACCCTACACTCTATACCCTACACTCTATACCCTACACTCTACACTCTATACCCTACACTCTATACCCTACACTCTATGCCCTACACTCTATACCCTACACTCTATACCCTACACTCTATACCCTACACTCTACACTCTATGCCCTACACTCTATACCCTACACTCTATACCCTACACTCTAATCCCTACACTCTACACTCTATACCCTACACTCTATACCCTACACTCTACACTCTATACCTTACACTCTACACTCTATTCCCTACACTCTATACCCTACACTCTATACCCTACACTCTATACCCTACACTCTATACCCAACACTCAACACCCTACACTCTATACCCTACACTCCATACCATACACTCTATACCCTACACTCTACACTCTATACCCTACACTCTAAACTCTATACCCTACACTCTATACCCTACACTCTATACCCTACACTCTATACCCTACACTCTACACTCTATACCCTACACTCTACACTCTATACCCTACACTCTATACCCTACACTCTATACCCTACACTCTATACCCTACACTCTATACCCTACACTCTACACTCTATACCCTACACTCTATACCCTACACTCTACACTCTATACCCTACACTCTATACCCTACACTCTATGCCCTACACTCTATACCCTACACTCTATACCCTACACTCTATACCCTACACTCTACACTCTATACCCTACACTCTATACCCTACACCCTACACTCTATACCCTACACTCTATACC
The DNA here is from genome assembly GCF_032444005.1 of Ranitomeya imitator. Taxonomy (NCBI): domain Eukaryota; kingdom Metazoa; phylum Chordata; class Amphibia; order Anura; family Dendrobatidae; genus Ranitomeya; species Ranitomeya imitator. Next base: position 204,333,329 of record NC_091287.1, on the reverse strand, counting down.
CTACACTCTATACCCTTCACTCTATACCCTACACTCTATACCCTACACTCTACACTCTATACCCTACACTCTATACCCTACACTCTATACCCTACACTCTAATCCCTACACTCTACACTCTATACCCTACACTCTATACCCTACACTCTATACCCTAAACTCTACACTCTATACCCTACACTCTATATCCTACACTCTACACTCTATACCCTACACTCTATACCATACACTCTATACCCTACACTCTATACCCTACACTCTATACCCTACACTCTATACCCTACACTCTATACCCTACACTCTATACCTTACACTCTATACCCTACACTCTATACCCTACACTCTATAACATACACTCTATACCCTACACTCTATACCCTACACTCTATACCCTACACTCTACACTCTATACCCTACACTCTATAACATACACTCTATACCCTACACTATATACCCTACACTCTACACTCTATACCCTACACTCTATACCATACAATCTATACCCTACACTCTATACCATACACGCTATACAATACACTCTATACCCTACACTCTACACCCTACACTCTATACATTACACTCTATACCCTACACTCTATACCCTACAATCTAAACTCTATACCCTACACTCTACACTCTATACCCTACACTCTATAACATACACTCTATACCCTACACTCTATACCATACACTCTACACTATATACCCTACACTCTATACCATACACTCTACACCATATACTCTATAGCATACACTCTATACCCTACACTCTATACCCTACACTCTATACCCTACACTCTATACAATACACTATGCACTATATACCCTACACTCTACACTTTATACCCTACACTCTATACCCTACACTCTATACCCTACACTCTATACCCTACACTCTACACTCTATACACTACACTCCATAGCCTACACTCTACAATCTATACCCTTCACTCTATACCCTACACTCTATAGCCTACAGTCTATACCCTACACTATATACCCTACACTCTACACTCTATACCTTACACTCTACACTCTATTCCCTACACTCTATACCCTACACTCTATACCCTACACTTTATACCCTACACTCTATACCCTACACTCTACACCCTACACTCTATACCCCACACTCTATACCATACACTCTATACCCTACACTCTACACTCTATACCCTACACTCTACACCCTACACTCTATACCCTACACTCTAATCCCTACACTCTACACTCTATACCCTACACTCTATACCCTACACTCTACACTCTATACCTTACACTCTACACTCTATTCCCTACACTCTATACCCTACACTCTATACCCTACACTCTATACCCTACACTCTACACTACATACCCTACACTCTATACCATACACTCTATACCCTACACTCTTTGCCCTACACTCTATACCCTACACTCTATACCCTACACTCTATACCCTACACTCTATACCATACACTCTATACCCTACACTCTACACTCTATACCCTACACTCTACACCCTACACTCTATACCCTACACTCTATGCCCTACACTCTATACCCTACACTCTACACCCTACATTCTATACCCTACACTCTATACCATACACTCTATACCCTACACTCTACACTCTATACCCTACACTCTACACCCTACACTCTATACCCTACACTCTAATCCCTACACTCTACACTCTATACCCTACACTCTATACCCTACACTCTACACTCTCTACCCTACACTCTCTACCCTACACTGTACACTCTATACCCTACACTCTACACTCTATACCCTACACTCTATACCCTACACTCTATACCCTACACTCTATACCCTACACTCTACACTCTATACCCTACACTCTATGCCCTACACTCTATACCCTACAATCTACACCCTACACTCTATACCCTACACTCTATACCATACACTCTATACCCTGCACTCTACACTCTATACTCTACACTCTACACTCTAATCCCTACACTCTACACTCTATACCCTACACTCTACACTCTTTACTCAACACTCTTTACCCTACACTCTATACCCTACACTCTATACCCTACACTCTATACCCTACACTCTACACTCTATACCCTACACTCTACACTCTATACCCTGCACTCTATACCCTACACTCTATACCCTACACTCTACACTATATACCCTACACTCTATAACCTACACTCTATACCCTACACTCTACACTCTATACCCTACACTCTTTGCCCTACACTCTATACCCCACACTCTATACCATACACTCTATACCCTACACTCTACACTCTATACCCTACACTCTGTACCCTACAATCTATGCCCTACACTCTATACCCTACACTCTACACCCTACACTCTATACCCTACACTCTATACCATACACTCTATACCCTACACTCTACACTCTATACCCTACACTCTACACCCTACACTCTATACCCTACACTCTAATCCCTACACTCTACACTCTATACCCTACACTCTATACCCTACACTCTACACTCTCTACCTTACACTCTCTACCCTACACTCTATACCCTACACTCTATACCCTACACTCTACACTCTATACCCTACACTCTACACTCTATACCCTACACTCTATACCCTAAACTCTCCACTCTATACCCTACACTCTATACCCTACACTCTATACCCTACACTCTACACTCTATACCCTACACTCTATACCCTACACCCTATGCCCTACACTCTATACCCTACACTCTACACCCTACACTCTATACCGTGCACTCTATACCCTACACTTTATACCCTACACTCTATACCCTACACTCTACACCCTACACTCTATACCTTACACTCTACACTCTATACCCTACACTCTATACCCTACACCCTATGCCCTACACTCCATACCCTACACTCTATACCATACACTCTATACCCTACACTCTATACCGTACACTCTATACCCTACACTCTATACCCTACACTCTATACCCTACACTCTACACCCTACACTCTATACCTTACATTCTATACCCTACACTCTATACCCTACACTCTAAACTCTATACCCTACACTCTACACTCTATACCCTACACTCTATACCCTACACTCTATACCTTACACTCTACACTCTATACCCTACACTCTATACCCTACACTCTATACCTACACTCTACACTCTATACCCTACACTCTATACCCTACACTCTATACCCTACACTCTACACTCTATACCCTACACTCTACACCCTACACTGTAGACCCTACACTCTAATCCCTACACTCTACACTCTATACCCTACACTCTATACCCTACACTCTACACTCTCTACCTTACACTCTCTACCCTACACTCTATACCCTACACTCTATACCCTACACTCTACACTCTATACCCTACACTCTACACTCTATACCCTACACTCTATACCCTACACTCTACACCCTACACTCTATACCCTACACTCTATACCCTACACTCTCCACTCTATACCCTACACTCTATACCCTACACTCTATACCCTACACTCTACACTCTATACCCTACACTCTATACTCTATACCCTACACTCTATGCCCTAAACTCTATACCCTACACTCTACACCCTACACTCTATACCCTACACTCTATACCATACACTCTATGCCCTGCACTCTACACTCTATACCCTACACTCTACACCCTACACTCTATACCTTACACTCTAATCCCTACACTCTACACTCTATACCCTACACTCTACACTCTTTACCCAACACTCTATACCCTACACTCTATACCCTACACTCTATACCCTACACTCTACACTTTATACCCTACACTCTACACTCTATACCCTGCACTCTATACCCTACGCTCTATACCCTACACTCTATACCCTACACTCTACACTATATACCCTACACTCTATACCCTACACTCTACACTCTCTACCCTACACTCTACACTCTATACCCTACACTCTATACCCTACACTCTATACCCTACACTCTATACCCTACACTCTATACCCCACACTCTATACCATACACTCTATACCCTACACTCTACACTCTATACCCTGCACTCTATACCCTACACTCTATACCCTACACTCTATACCCTACACTCTACACTATATACCCTACACTCTATACCCTACACTCTATACCCTACACTCTATACCCTACACTCTATACCCTACACTCTTTGCCCTACACTCTATACCCTACACTCTATACCCTACACTCTATACCCCACACTCTATACCATACACTCTATACCCTACACTCTACACTCTATACCCTACACTCTATACCCTACACTCCATGCCCTACACTCTATACCCTACACTCTACACCCTACACTCTATACCCTACACTCTATACCATACACTCTATACCCTACACTCTACACTCCATACCCTACACTCTACACCCTACACTGTAGACCCTACACTCTAATCCCTACACTCTACACTCTATACCCTACACTCTATACCCTACACTCTACACTCTCTACCTTACACTCTCTACCCTACACTCTATACCCTACACTCTATACCCTACACTCTACACTCTATACCCTACACTCTACACTCTATACCCTACACTCTATACCCTACACTCTACACCCTACACTCTATACCCTACACTCTATACCCTACACTCTCCACTCTATACCCTACACTCTATACCCTACACTCTATACCCTACACTCTACACTCTATACCCTACACTCTATACCCTACACACTATGCCCTACACTCTATACCCTACACTCTACACCCTACACTCTATACCCTACACTCTATACCGTACACTCTATACCCTACACTCTATACCCTACACTCTATACCCTACACTCTACACCCTACACTCTATACCTTACACAATACACTCTATACCCTACACTCTATACCCTAAACTCTATACCCTACACTCTATACCATACACTCTATACCCTACACTCTACACTCTATACCCTACACTCTACACCCTACACTCTATACCCTACACTCTGTGCCCTACACTCTATACCCTACACTCTACACCCTACATTCTATACCCTACACTCTATACCATACACTCTATACCCTACACTCTACACCCTACACTCTACACTCTATACCCTACACTCTATACCCTACACTCTATACCCTACACTCTACACTCTATACCCTACACTCTATACCATACACTCTATACCCTGCACTCTACACTCTATACCCTACACTCTACACCCTACACTCTATACCTTACACTCTAATCCCTACACTCTACACTCTATACCCTACACTCTACACTCTTTACCCAACACTCTATACCCTACACTCTATACCCTACACTCTATACCCTACACTCTCCACTCTATACCCTACACTCTACACTCTATACCCTGCACTCTATACCCTACACTCTATACCCTACACTCTATACCCTACACTCTACACTATATACCCTACACTCTATACCCTACACTCTACACTCTATACCCTACACTCTACACTCTATACCCTACACTCTATACCCTACACTCTATACCCTACACTCTATACCCTACACTCTATACCCCACACTCTATACCATACACTCTATACCCTACACTCTACACTCTATACCCTGCACTCTATACCCTACACTCTATACCCTACACTCTATACCCTACACTCTACACTATATACCCTAAACTCTATACCCTACACTCTATACCCTACACTCTACACTCTATACCCTACACTCTATACCCTACACTCTTTGCCCTACACTTTATACCCTATACTCTATACCCTACACTCTATACCCCACACTCTATACCATACACTCTATACTCTACACTCTACACTCTATACCCTACACTCTATACCCTACACTCTATGCCCTGCACTCTATACCCTACACTCTACACCCTACACTCTATACCCTACACTCTATACCATACACTCTATACCCTACACTCTCCACTCTATACCCTACACTCTATACCCTACGCTCTATACCCTACACTCTACACTCTATACCCTACACTCTATACCCTACACACTATGCCCTACACTCTATACCCTACACTCTACACCCTACACGCTATACCCTACACTCTATACCGTACACTCTATACCCTACACTCTATACCCTACACTCTATACCCTACACTCTACACCCTACACTCTATACCTTACACAATACACTCTATACCCTACACTCTATACCCTACACTCTATGCCCTACACTCTATACCCTACACTCTATACCATACACTCTATACCCTACACTCTATACCGTACACTCTATACCCTACACTCTATACCCTACACTCTATACCCTACACTCTACACCCTACACTCTATACCTTACACTCTATACCCTACACTCTATACCCTACACTCTAAACTCTATACCCTACACTCTACACTCTATACCCTACACTCTATACCCTACACTCTATACCCTACACTCTACACTCTATACTCTACACTCTATACCCTACACTCTATACCCTACACTCTACACTCTATACCCTACACTCTATACCCTACACTCTATACCCTACACTCTACCCTCTATACCCTACACTCTATACCCTACACTCTATGCCCTACACTCTATACCCTACACTCTATACCCTACACACTATACCCTACACTCTACACTCTATACCCTACACTCTATTCCCTACACTCTATACCCTACACTCTACACTCTGTACCCTACACTCTATACCCTACACTCTATACCCTACACTCTACACTCTATACCCTACACTCTATACCATACACTCTATGCCCTACACTCTATACCCTACACTCTATACCCTACACTCTATACCCTACACTCTACACTCTATACCCTACACTCTATACCCTACACTCTATACCCTACACTCTACACTCTATACCCTACAATCTATACCCTACACTCTATGCCCTACACTCTATACCCTACACTCTATACCCTACACTCTATACCCTACACTCTATACCCTACACTCTAAACTCTATACCCTACACTCTATACCCTACACTCTAAGCCCTACACTCTATACCCTACACTCTATACCCTACACTCTATACCCTACACTCTACACTCTATACCCTACACTCTATACCCCACACTCTATACCCTACACTCTAATCCCTACACTCTACACTCTATACCCTACACTCTATACCCTACACTCTACACTCTATACCTTACACTCTACACTCTATTCCCTACACTCTATACCCTACACTCTATACCCTACACTCTACACTCTATACCCTACACTCTATACCCTACACTCTATGCCCTATACTCTATACCCTACACTCTACACCCTACACTCTATACCCTACACTCTATACCCTACACTCTACACTCTATACCCTACACTCTATACCCTACACTCTATACCCTACACTCTACACTCTATACCCTACACTCTATACCCTACACTCTATGCCCTACACTCTATACCCTACACTCTATACCCTACACTCTACACTCTATACCCTACACTCTATACCCTACACTCTATACCCTACACTCTACACTCTATACCCTACACTCTATACCATACACTCTATACCCTGCACTCTACACTCTATACCCTACACTCTACACCCTACACTCTATACCTTACACTCTAATCCCTACACTCTACACTCTATACCCTACACTCTACACTCTTTACCCAACACTCTATACCCTACACTCTATACCCTACACTCTATACCCTACACTCTCCACTCTATACCCTACACTCTACACTCTATACCCTGCACTCTATACCCTACACTCTATACCCTACACTCTATACCCTACACTCTACACTATATACCCTACACTCTATACCCTACACTCTACACTCTATACCCTACACTCTACACTCTATACCCTACACTCTATACCCTACACTCTATACCCTACACTCTATACCCTACACTCTATACCCCACTCTCTATACCATACACTCTATACCCTACACTCTACACTCTATACCCTGCACTCTATACCCTACACTCTATACCCTACACTCTATACCCTACACTCTACACTATATACCCTAAACTCTATACCCTACACTCTATACCCTACACTCTACACTCTATACCCTACACTCTATACCCTACACTCTTTGCCCTACACTTTATACCCTATACTCTATACCCTACACTCTATACCCCACACTCTATACCATACACTCTATACTCTACACTCTACACTCTATACCCTACACTCTATACCCTACACTCTATGCCCTGCACTCTATACCCTACACTCTACACCCTACACTCTATACCCTACACTCTATACCATACACTCTATACCCTACACTCTCCACTCTATACCCTACACTCTACACCCTACACTGTTGACCCTACACTCTAATCCCTACACTCTACACTCTATACCCTACACTCTACACCCTACACTCTATACCCTACACTCTATACCATACACTCTATACCCTACACTCTCCACTCTATACCCTACACTCTATACCCTACGCTCTATACCCTACACTCTACACTCTATACCCTACACTCTATACCCTACACACTATGCCCTACACTCTATACCCTACACTCTACACCCTACACTCTATACCCTACACTCTATACCCTACACTCTATACCCTACACTCTATACCCTACACTCTACACCCTACACTCTATACCTTACACAATACACTCTATACCCTACACTCTATACCCTACACTCTATGCCCTACACTCTATACCCTACACTCTATACCATACACTCTATACCCTACACTCTATACCGTACACTCTATACCCTACACTCTATACCCTACACTCTATACCCTACACTCTACACCCTACACTCTATACCTTACACTCTATACCCTACACTCTATACCCTACACTCTAAACTCTATACCCTACACTCTACACTCTATACCCTACACTCTATACCCTACACTCTATACCCTACACTCTACACTCTATACTCTACACTCTATACCCTACACTCTATACCCTACACTCTACACTCTATACCCTACACTCTATACCCTACACTCTATACCCTACACTCTACCCTCTATACCCTACACTCTATACCCTACACTCTATGCCCTACACTCTATACCCTACACTCTATACCCTACACACTATACCCTACACTCTACACTCTATACCCTACACTCTATTCCCTACACTCTATACCCTACACTCTACACTCTGTACCCTACACTCTATACCCTACACTCTATACCCTACACTCTATACCATACACTCTATGCCCTACACTCTATACCCTACACTCTATACCCTACACTCTATACCCTACACTCTACACTCTATACCCTACACTCTATACCCTACACTCTATACCCTACACTCTACACTCTATACCCTACAATCTATACCCTACACTCTATGCCCTACACTCTATACCCTACACTCTATACCCTACACTCTATACCCTACACTCTATACCCTACACTCTAAACTCTATACCCTACACTCTATACCCTACACTCTAAGCCCTACACTCTATACCCTACACTCTATACCCTACACTCTATACCCTACACTCTACACTCTATACCCTACACTCTATACCCCACACTCTATACCCTACACTCTAATCCCTACACTCTACACTCTATACCCTACACTCTATACCCTACACTCTACACTCTATACCTTACACTCTACACTCTATTCCCTACACTCTATACCCTACACTCTATACCCTACACTCTACACTCTATACCCTACACTCTATACCCTACACTCTATGCCCTATACTCTATACCCTACACTCTACACCCTACACTCTATACCCTACACTCTATACCCTACACTCTACACTCTATACCCTACACTCTATACCCTACACTCTATACCCTACACTCTACACTCTATACCCTACACTCTATACCCTACACTCTATGCCCTACACTCTATACCCTACACTCTATACCCTACACTCTACACTCTATACCCTACACTCTATACCCTACACTCTATACCCTACACTCTACACTCTATACCCTACACTCTATACCCTACACACTATGCCCTACACTCTATACCCTACACTCTACACCCTACACTCTATACCCTACACTCTATACCGTACACTCTATACCCTACACTCTATACCCTACACTCTATACCCTACACTCTACACCCTACACTCTATACCTTACACAATACACTCTATACCCTACACTCTATACCCTAAACTCTATACCCTACACTCTATACCATACACTCTATACCCTACACTCTACACTCTATACCCTACACTCTACACCCTACACTCTATACCCTACACTCTGTGCCCTACACTCTATACCCTACACTCTACACCCTACATTCTATACCCTACACTCTATACCATACACTCTATACCCTACACTCTACACCCTACACTCTACACTCTATACCCTACACTCTATACCCTACACTCTATACCCTACACTCTACACTCTATACCCTACACTCTATACCATACACTCTATACCCTGCACTCTACACTCTATACCCTACACTCTACACCCTACACTCTATACCTTACACTCTAATCCCTACACTCTACACTCTATACCCTACACTCTACACTCTTTACCCAACACTCTATACCCTACACTCTATACCCTACACTCTATACCCTACACTCTCCACTCTATACCCTACACTCTACACTCTATACCCTGCACTCTATACCCTACACTCTATACCCTACACTCTATACCCTACACTCTACACTATATACCCTACACTCTATACCCTACACTCTACACTCTATACCCTACACTCTACACTCTATACCCTACACTCTATACCCTACACTCTATACCCTACACTCTATACCCTACACTCTATACCCCACACTCTATACCATACACTCTATACCCTACACTCTACACTCTATACCCTGCACTCTATACCCTACACTCTATACCCTACACTCTATACCCTACACTCTACACTATATACCCTAAACTCTATACCCTACACTCTATACCCTACACTCTACACTCTATACCCTACACTCTATACCCTACACTCTTTGCCCTACACTTTATACCCTATACTCTATACCCTACACTCTATACCCCACACTCTATACCATACACTCTATACTCTACACTCTACACTCTATACCCTACACTCTATACCCTACACTCTATGCCCTGCACTCTATACCCTACACTCTACACCCTACACTCTATACCCTACCCTCTATACCATACACTCTATACCCTACACTCTACACTCTATACCCTACACTCTACACCCTACACTGTTGACCCTACACTCTAATCCCTACACTCTACACTCTATACCCTACACTCTACACCCTACACTCTATACCCTACACTCTATACCATACACTCTATACCCTACACTCCCCACTCTATACCCTACACTCTATACCCTACGCTCTATACCCTACACTCTACACTCTATACCCTACACTCTATACCCTACACACTATGCCCTACACTCTATACCCTACACTCTACACCCTACACTCTATACCCTACACTCTATACCGTACACTCTATACCCTACACTCTATACCCTACACTCTATACCCTACACTCTACACCCTACACTCTATACCTTACACAATACACTCTATACCCTACACTCTATACCCTACACTCTATGCCCTACACTCTATACCCTACACTCTATACCATACACTCTATACCCTACACTCTATACCGTACACTCTATACCCTACACTCTATACCCTACACTCTATACCCTACACTCTACACCCTACACTCTATACCTTACACTCTATACCCTACACTCTATACCCTACACTCTAAACTCTATACCCTACACTCTACACTCTATACCCTACACTCTATACCCTACACTCTATACCCTACACTCTACACTCTATACTCTACACTCTATACCCTACACTCTATACCCTACACTCTACACTCTATACCCTACACTCTATACCCTACACTCTATACCCTACACTCTACCCTCTATACCCTACACTCTATACCCTACACTCTATGCCCTACACTCTATACCCTACACTCTATACCCTACACACTATACCCTACACTCTACACTCTATACCCTACACTCTATTCCCTACACTCTATACCCTACACTCTACACTCTGTACCCTACACTCTATACCCTACACTCTATACCCTACACTCTACACTCTATACCCTACACTCTATACCATACACTCTATGCCCTACACTCTATACCCTACACTCTATACCCTACACTCTATACCCTACACTCTACACTCTATACCCTACACTCTATACCCTACACTCTATACCCTACACTCTACACTCTATACCCTACAATCTATACCCTACACTCTATGCCCTACACTCTATACCCTACACTCTATACCCTACACTCTATACCCTACACTCTATACCCTACACTCTAAACTCTATACCCTACACTCTATACCCTACACTCTAAGCCCTACACTCTATACCCTACACTCTATACCCTACACTCTATACCCTACACTCTACACTCTATACCCTACACTCTATACCCCACACTCTATACCCTACACTCTAATCCCTACACTCTACACTCTATACCCTACACTCTATACCCTACACTCTACACTCTATACCTTACACTCTACACTCTATTCCCTACACTCTATACCCTACACTCTATACCCTACACTCTACACTCTATACCCTACACTCTATACCCTACACTCTATGCCCTATACTCTATACCCTACACTCTACACCCTACACTCTATACCCTACACTCTATACCCTACACTCTACACTCTATACCCTACACTCTATACCCTACACTCTATACCCTACACTCTACACTCTATACCCTACACTCTATACCCTACACTCTATGCCCTACACTCTATACCCTACACTCTATACCCTACACTCTACACTCTATACCCTACACTCTATACCCTACACTCTATACCCTACACTCTACACTCTATACCCTACACTCTATACCCTACACTCTATACCATACACTCTATACCCTGCACTCTACACTCTATACCCTACACTCTACACCCTACACTCTATACCTTACACTCTAATCCCTACACTCTACACTCTATACCCTACACTCTACACTCTTTACCCAACACTCTATACCCTACACTCTATACCCTACACTCTACACTCTATACCCTGCACTCTATACCCTACGCTCTATACCCTACACTCTATACCCTACACTCTACACTATATACCCTACACTCTATACCCTACACTCTACACTCTATACCCTACACTCTACACTCTATACCCTACACTCTATACCATACACTCTATACCCTACACTCTATACCCTACACTCTATACCCCACACTCTATACCATACACTCTATACCCTACACTCTATACTCTATACCCTGCACTCTATACCCTACACTCTATACCCTACACTCTATACCCTACACTCTACACTATATACCCTACACTCTATACCCTACACTCTATACCCTACACTCTACACTCTATACCCTACACTCTATACCCTACACTCTTTGCCCTACACTCTATACCCTACACTCTATACCCTACACTCTATACCCCACACTCTATACCATACACTCTATACCCTACAATCTACACTCTATACACTACACTCTATACCCTACACTCTATGCCCTACACTCTATACCCTACACTCTACACCCTACACTCTATACCCTACACTCTATACCATACACTCTATACCCTACACTCTACACTCTATACCCTACACTCTACACCCTACACTGTAGACTCTACACTCTAATCCCTACACTCTACACTCTATACCCTACACTCTACACTCTCTACCTTACACTCTCTACCCTACACTCTATACCCTACACTCTATACCCTACACTCTACACTCTATACCCTACACTCTACACTCTATACCCTACACTCTATACCCTACACTCTCCACTCTATACCCTACACTCTATACCCTACACTCTATACCCTACACTCTACACTCTATACCCTACACTCTATACCCTACACACTATGCCCTACACTCTATACCCTACACTCTACACCCTACACTCTATACCTTACACTCTATACCGTACACTCTATACCCTACACTCTATACCCTACACTCTATACCCTACACTCTACACCCTACACTCTATACCTTACACAATACACTCTATACCCTACACTCTATACCCTAAACTCTATACCCTACACTCTATACCATACACTCTATACCCTACACTCTACACTCTATACCCTACACTCTACACCCTACACTCTATACCCTACACTCTATGCCCTACACTCTATACCCTACACTCTACACCCTACATTCTATACCCTACACTCTATACCATACACTCTATACCCTACACTCTACACCCTACACTCTACACTCTATACCCTACACTCTATACCCTACACTCTATACCCTACACTCTACACTCTATACCCTACACTCTATACCATACACTCTATACCCTGCACTCTACACTCTATACCCTACACTCCACACCCTACACTCTATACCTTACACTCTAATCCCTACACTCTACACTCTATACCCTACACTCTACACTCTTTACCCAACACTCTATACCCTACACTCTATACCCTACACTCTATACCCTACACTCTACACTCTATACCCTACACTCTACACTCTATAACCTGCACTCTATACCCTACACTCTATACCCTACACTCTATACCCTACACTCTACACTATATATCCTACACTCTATACCCTACACTCTACACTCTATACCCTACACTCTACACTCTATACCCTACACTCTATACCCTACACTCTATACCCTACACTCTATACCCTACACTCTATACCCCACACTCTATACCATACACTCTATACCCTACACTCTACACTCTATACCCTGCACTCTATACCCTACACTCTATACCCTACACTCTATACCCTACACTCTACACTATATACCCTACACTCTATACCCTACACTCTATACCCTACACTCTACACTCTATACCCTACACTCTATACCCTACACTCTTTGCCCTACACTTTATACCCTATACTCTATACCCTACACTCTATACCCCACACTCTATACCATACACTCTATACCCTACACTCTACACTCTATACCCTACACTCTATACCCTACACTCTATGCCCTACACTCTATACCCTACACTCTACACCCTACACTCTATACCCTACACTCTATACCATACACTCTATACCCTACACTCTACACTTTATACCCTACACTCTACACCCTACACTGTTGACCCTACACTCTAATCCCTACACTCTACACTCTATACCCTACACTCTACACCCTACACTCTATACCCTACACTCTATACCATACACTCTATACCCTACACTCTCCACTCTATACCCTACACTCTATATCCTACACTCTACACTCCATACCATACACTCTATACCCTACACTCTATACCATACACTCTATACCCTACACTCTACACCCTACACTCTATACCCTACACTCTATACCCTACACTCTATACCCTACACTCTATGCCCTACACTCTATACCCTACACTCTATACCCCACACTCTATACCCTACACTCTATACCCTACACTCTACACTCTATACCCTACACTCTATACCCTACACTCTATACCCTACACTCTACACTCTATACCCTACACTCTATACCCTACACTCTATGCCCTACACTCTATACCCTACACTCTATACCCTACACTCTATACCCTACACTCTACACTCTATGCCCTACACTCTATACCCTACACTCTATACCCTACACTCTAATCCCTACACTCTACACTCTATACCCTACACTCTATACCCTACACTCTACACTCTATACCTTACACTCTACACTCTATTCCCTACACTCTATACCCTACACTCTATACCCTACACTCTATACCCAACACTCAACACCCTACACTCTATACCCTACACTCCATACCATACACTCTATACCCTACACTCTACACTCTATACCCTACACTCTAAACTCTATACCCTACACTCTATACCCTACACTCTATACCCTACACTCTATACCCTACACTCTACACTCTATACCCTACACTCTACACTCTATACCCTACACTCTATACCCTACACTCTATACCCTACACTCTATACCCTACACTCTATACCCTACACTCTACACTCTATACCCTACACTCTATACCCTACACTCTACACTCTATACCCTACACTCTATACCCTACACTCTATGCCCTACACTCTATACCCTACACTCTATACCCTACACTCTATACCCTACACTCTACACTCTATACCCTACACTCTATACCCTACACCCTACACTCTATACCCTACACTCTATACCCTACACTCTATACCCTTCACTCTATACCCTACACTCTATACCCTACACTCTACACTCTATACCCTACACTCTATACCCTACACTCTATACCCTACACTCTAATCCCTACACTCTACACTCTATACCCTACACTCTATACCCTACACTCTATACCCTAAACTCTACACTCTATACCCTACACTCTATATCCTACACTCTACACTCTATACCCTACACTCTATACCATACACTCTATACCCTACACTCTATACCCTACACTCTATACCCTACACTCTATACCCTACACTCTATACCCTACACTCTATACCTTACACTCTATACCCTACACTCTATACCCTACACTCTATAACATACACTCTATACCCTACACTCTATACCCTACACTCTATACCCTACACTCTACACTCTATACCCTACACTCTATAACATACACTCTATACCCTACACTATATACCCTACACTCTACACTCTATACCCTACACTCTATACCATACAATCTATACCCTACACTCTATACCATACACGCTATACAATACACTCTATACCCTACACTCTACACCCTACACTCTATACATTACACTCTATACCCTACACTCTATACCCTACAATCTAAACTCTATACCCTACACTCTACACTCTATACCCTACACTCTATAACATACACTCTATACCCTACACTCTATACCATACACTCTACACTATATACCCTACACTCTATACCATACACTCTACACCATATACTCTATAGCATACACTCTATACCCTACACTCTATACCCTACACTCTATACCCTACACTCTATACAATACACTATGCACTATATACCCTACACTCTACACTTTATACCCTACACTCTATACCCTACACTCTATACCCTACACTCTATACCCTACACTCTACACTCTATACACTACACTCCATAGCCTACACTCTACAATCTATACCCTTCACTCTATACCCTACACTCTATAGCCTACAGTCTATACCCTACACTATATACCCTACACTCTACACTCTATACCTTACACTCTACACTCTATTCCCTACACTCTATACCCTACACTCTATACCCTACACTTTATACCCTACACTCTATACCCTACACTCTACACCCTACACTCTATACCCCACACTCTATACCATACACTCTATACCCTACACTCTACACTCTATACCCTACACTCTACACCCTACACTCTATACCCTACACTCTAATCCCTACACTCTACACTCTATACCCTACACTCTATACCCTACACTCTACACTCTATACCTTACACTCTACACTCTATTCCCTACACTCTATACCCTACACTCTATACCCTACACTCTATACCCTACACTCTACACTACATACCCTACACTCTATACCATACACTCTATACCCTACACTCTTTGCCCTACACTCTATACCCTACACTCTATACCCTACACTCTATACCCTACACTCTATACCATACACTCTATACCCTACACTCTACACTCTATACCCTACACTCTACACCCTACACTCTATACCCTACACTCTATGCCCTACACTCTATACCCTACACTCTACACCCTACATTCTATACCCTACACTCTATACCATACACTCTATACCCTACACTCTACACTCTATACCCTACACTCTACACCCTACACTCTATACCCTACACTCTAATCCCTACACTCTACACTCTATACCCTACACTCTATACCCTACACTCTACACTCTCTACCCTACACTCTCTACCCTACACTGTACACTCTATACCCTACACTCTACACTCTATACCCTACACTCTATACCCTACACTCTATACCCTACACTCTATACCCTACACTCTACACTCTATACCCTACACTCTATGCCCTACACTCTATACCCTACAATCTACACCCTACACTCTATACCCTACACTCTATACCATACACTCTATACCCTGCACTCTACACTCTATACTCTACACTCTACACTCTAATCCCTACACTCTACACTCTATACCCTACACTCTACACTCTTTACTCAACACTCTTTACCCTACACTCTATACCCTACACTCTATACCCTACACTCTATACCCTACACTCTACACTCTATACCCTACACTCTACACTCTATACCCTGCACTCTATACCCTACACTCTATACCCTACACTCTACACTATATACCCTACACTCTATAACCTACACTCTATACCCTACACTCTACACTCTATACCCTACACTCTTTGCCCTACACTCTATACCCCACACTCTATACCATACACTCTATACCCTACACTCTACACTCTATACCCTACACTCTGTACCCTACAATCTATGCCCTACACTCTATACCCTACACTCTACACCCTACACTCTATACCCTACACTCTATACCATACACTCTATACCCTACACTCTACACTCTATACCCTACACTCTACACCCTACACTCTATACCCTACACTCTAATCCCTACACTCTACACTCTATACCCTACACTCTATACCCTACACTCTACACTCTCTACCTTACACTCTCTACCCTACACTCTATACCCTACACTCTATACCCTACACTCTACACTCTATACCCTACACTCTACACTCTATACCCTACACTCTATACCCTAAACTCTCCACTCTATACCCTACACTCTATACCCTACACTCTATACCCTACACTCTACACTCTATACCCTACACTCTATACCCTACACCCTATGCCCTACACTCTATACCCTACACTCTACACCCTACACTCTATACCGTGCACTCTATACCCTACACTTTATACCCTACACTCTATACCCTACACTCTACACCCTACACTCTATACCTTACACTCTACACTCTATACCCTACACTCTATACCCTACACCCTATGCCCTACACTCCATACCCTACACTCTATACCATACACTCTATACCCTACACTCTATACCGTACACTCTATACCCTACACTCTATACCCTACACTCTATACCCTACACTCTACACCCTACACTCTATACCTTACATTCTATACCCTACACTCTATACCCTACACTCTAAACTCTATACCCTACACTCTACACTCTATACCCTACACTCTATACCCTACACTCTATACCTTACACTCTACACTCTATACCCTACACTCTATACCCTACACTCTATACCTACACTCTACACTCTATACCCTACACTCTATACCCTACACTCTATACCCTACACTCTACACTCTATACCCTACACTCTACACCCTACACTGTAGACCCTACACTCTAATCCCTACACTCTACACTCTATACCCTACACTCTATACCCTACACTCTACACTCTCTACCTTACACTCTCTACCCTACACTCTATACCCTACACTCTATACCCTACACTCTACACTCTATACCCTACACTCTACACTCTATACCCTACACTCTATACCCTACACTCTACACCCTACACTCTATACCCTACACTCTATACCCTACACTCTCCACTCTATACCCTACACTCTATACCCTACACTCTATACCCTACACTCTACACTCTATACCCTACACTCTATACTCTATACCCTACACTCTATGCCCTAAACTCTATACCCTACACTCTACACCCTACACTCTATACCCTACACTCTATACCATACACTCTATGCCCTGCACTCTACACTCTATACCCTACACTCTACACCCTACACTCTATACCTTACACTCTAATCCCTACACTCTACACTCTATACCCTACACTCTACACTCTTTACCCAACACTCTATACCCTACACTCTATACCC
Source organism: Ranitomeya imitator (assembly GCF_032444005.1). Classification (NCBI taxonomy): domain Eukaryota; kingdom Metazoa; phylum Chordata; class Amphibia; order Anura; family Dendrobatidae; genus Ranitomeya; species Ranitomeya imitator. The sequence goes on along the minus strand of NC_091287.1, from coordinate 204,313,331 downwards.
TACACTCTATACCCTACACTCTACACTTTATACCCTACACTCTACACTCTATACCCTGCACTCTATACCCTACGCTCTATACCCTACACTCTATACCCTACACTCTACACTATATACCCTACACTCTATACCCTACACTCTACACTCTCTACCCTACACTCTACACTCTATACCCTACACTCTATACCCTACACTCTATACCCTACACTCTATACCCTACACTCTATACCCCACACTCTATACCATACACTCTATACCCTACACTCTACACTCTATACCCTGCACTCTATACCCTACACTCTATACCCTACACTCTATACCCTACACTCTACACTATATACCCTACACTCTATACCCTACACTCTATACCCTACACTCTATACCCTACACTCTATACCCTACACTCTTTGCCCTACACTCTATACCCTACACTCTATACCCTACACTCTATACCCCACACTCTATACCATACACTCTATACCCTACACTCTACACTCTATACCCTACACTCTATACCCTACACTCCATGCCCTACACTCTATACCCTACACTCTACACCCTACACTCTATACCCTACACTCTATACCATACACTCTATACCCTACACTCTACACTCCATACCCTACACTCTACACCCTACACTGTAGACCCTACACTCTAATCCCTACACTCTACACTCTATACCCTACACTCTATACCCTACACTCTACACTCTCTACCTTACACTCTCTACCCTACACTCTATACCCTACACTCTATACCCTACACTCTACACTCTATACCCTACACTCTACACTCTATACCCTACACTCTATACCCTACACTCTACACCCTACACTCTATACCCTACACTCTATACCCTACACTCTCCACTCTATACCCTACACTCTATACCCTACACTCTATACCCTACACTCTACACTCTATACCCTACACTCTATACCCTACACACTATGCCCTACACTCTATACCCTACACTCTACACCCTACACTCTATACCCTACACTCTATACCGTACACTCTATACCCTACACTCTATACCCTACACTCTATACCCTACACTCTACACCCTACACTCTATACCTTACACAATACACTCTATACCCTACACTCTATACCCTAAACTCTATACCCTACACTCTATACCATACACTCTATACCCTACACTCTACACTCTATACCCTACACTCTACACCCTACACTCTATACCCTACACTCTGTGCCCTACACTCTATACCCTACACTCTACACCCTACATTCTATACCCTACACTCTATACCATACACTCTATACCCTACACTCTACACCCTACACTCTACACTCTATACCCTACACTCTATACCCTACACTCTATACCCTACACTCTACACTCTATACCCTACACTCTATACCATACACTCTATACCCTGCACTCTACACTCTATACCCTACACTCTACACCCTACACTCTATACCTTACACTCTAATCCCTACACTCTACACTCTATACCCTACACTCTACACTCTTTACCCAACACTCTATACCCTACACTCTATACCCTACACTCTATACCCTACACTCTCCACTCTATACCCTACACTCTACACTCTATACCCTGCACTCTATACCCTACACTCTATACCCTACACTCTATACCCTACACTCTACACTATATACCCTACACTCTATACCCTACACTCTACACTCTATACCCTACACTCTACACTCTATACCCTACACTCTATACCCTACACTCTATACCCTACACTCTATACCCTACACTCTATACCCCACACTCTATACCATACACTCTATACCCTACACTCTACACTCTATACCCTGCACTCTATACCCTACACTCTATACCCTACACTCTATACCCTACACTCTACACTATATACCCTAAACTCTATACCCTACACTCTATACCCTACACTCTACACTCTATACCCTACACTCTATACCCTACACTCTTTGCCCTACACTTTATACCCTATACTCTATACCCTACACTCTATACCCCACACTCTATACCATACACTCTATACTCTACACTCTACACTCTATACCCTACACTCTATACCCTACACTCTATGCCCTGCACTCTATACCCTACACTCTACACCCTACACTCTATACCCTACACTCTATACCATACACTCTATACCCTACACTCTCCACTCTATACCCTACACTCTATACCCTACGCTCTATACCCTACACTCTACACTCTATACCCTACACTCTATACCCTACACACTATGCCCTACACTCTATACCCTACACTCTACACCCTACACGCTATACCCTACACTCTATACCGTACACTCTATACCCTACACTCTATACCCTACACTCTATACCCTACACTCTACACCCTACACTCTATACCTTACACAATACACTCTATACCCTACACTCTATACCCTACACTCTATGCCCTACACTCTATACCCTACACTCTATACCATACACTCTATACCCTACACTCTATACCGTACACTCTATACCCTACACTCTATACCCTACACTCTATACCCTACACTCTACACCCTACACTCTATACCTTACACTCTATACCCTACACTCTATACCCTACACTCTAAACTCTATACCCTACACTCTACACTCTATACCCTACACTCTATACCCTACACTCTATACCCTACACTCTACACTCTATACTCTACACTCTATACCCTACACTCTATACCCTACACTCTACACTCTATACCCTACACTCTATACCCTACACTCTATACCCTACACTCTACCCTCTATACCCTACACTCTATACCCTACACTCTATGCCCTACACTCTATACCCTACACTCTATACCCTACACACTATACCCTACACTCTACACTCTATACCCTACACTCTATTCCCTACACTCTATACCCTACACTCTACACTCTGTACCCTACACTCTATACCCTACACTCTATACCCTACACTCTACACTCTATACCCTACACTCTATACCATACACTCTATGCCCTACACTCTATACCCTACACTCTATACCCTACACTCTATACCCTACACTCTACACTCTATACCCTACACTCTATACCCTACACTCTATACCCTACACTCTACACTCTATACCCTACAATCTATACCCTACACTCTATGCCCTACACTCTATACCCTACACTCTATACCCTACACTCTATACCCTACACTCTATACCCTACACTCTAAACTCTATACCCTACACTCTATACCCTACACTCTAAGCCCTACACTCTATACCCTACACTCTATACCCTACACTCTATACCCTACACTCTACACTCTATACCCTACACTCTATACCCCACACTCTATACCCTACACTCTAATCCCTACACTCTACACTCTATACCCTACACTCTATACCCTACACTCTACACTCTATACCTTACACTCTACACTCTATTCCCTACACTCTATACCCTACACTCTATACCCTACACTCTACACTCTATACCCTACACTCTATACCCTACACTCTATGCCCTATACTCTATACCCTACACTCTACACCCTACACTCTATACCCTACACTCTATACCCTACACTCTACACTCTATACCCTACACTCTATACCCTACACTCTATACCCTACACTCTACACTCTATACCCTACACTCTATACCCTACACTCTATGCCCTACACTCTATACCCTACACTCTATACCCTACACTCTACACTCTATACCCTACACTCTATACCCTACACTCTATACCCTACACTCTACACTCTATACCCTACACTCTATACCATACACTCTATACCCTGCACTCTACACTCTATACCCTACACTCTACACCCTACACTCTATACCTTACACTCTAATCCCTACACTCTACACTCTATACCCTACACTCTACACTCTTTACCCAACACTCTATACCCTACACTCTATACCCTACACTCTATACCCTACACTCTCCACTCTATACCCTACACTCTACACTCTATACCCTGCACTCTATACCCTACACTCTATACCCTACACTCTATACCCTACACTCTACACTATATACCCTACACTCTATACCCTACACTCTACACTCTATACCCTACACTCTACACTCTATACCCTACACTCTATACCCTACACTCTATACCCTACACTCTGTACCCTACACTCTATACCCCACTCTCTATACCATACACTCTATACCCTACACTCTACACTCTATACCCTGCACTCTATACCCTACACTCTATACCCTACACTCTATACCCTACACTCTACACTATATACCCTAAACTCTATACCCTACACTCTATACCCTACACTCTACACTCTATACCCTACACTCTATACCCTACACTCTTTGCCCTACACTTTATACCCTATACTCTATACCCTACACTCTATACCCCACACTCTATACCATACACTCTATACTCTACACTCTACACTCTATACCCTACACTCTATACCCTACACTCTATGCCCTGCACTCTATACCCTACACTCTACACCCTACACTCTATACCCTACACTCTATACCATACACTCTATACCCTACACTCTCCACTCTATACCCTACACTCTACACCCTACACTGTTGACCCTACACTCTAATCCCTACACTCTACACTCTATACCCTACACTCTACACCCTACACTCTATACCCTACACTCTATACCATACACTCTATACCCTACACTCTCCACTCTATACCCTACACTCTATACCCTACGCTCTATACCCTACACTCTACACTCTATACCCTACACTCTATACCCTACACACTATGCCCTACACTCTATACCCTACACTCTACACCCTACACTCTATACCCTACACTCTATACCCTACACTCTATACCCTACACTCTATACCCTACACTCTACACCCTACACTCTATACCTTACACAATACACTCTATACCCTACACTCTATACCCTACACTCTATGCCCTACACTCTATACCCTACACTCTATACCATACACTCTATACCCTACACTCTATACCGTACACTCTATACCCTACACTCTATACCCTACACTCTATACCCTACACTCTACACCCTACACTCTATACCTTACACTCTATACCCTACACTCTATACCCTACACTCTAAACTCTATACCCTACACTCTACACTCTATACCCTACACTCTATACCCTACACTCTATACCCTACACTCTACACTCTATACTCTACACTCTATACCCTACACTCTATACCCTACACTCTACACTCTATACCCTACACTCTATACCCTACACTCTATACCCTACACTCTACCCTCTATACCCTACACTCTATACCCTACACTCTATGCCCTACACTCTATACCCTACACTCTATACCCTACACACTATACCCTACACTCTACACTCTATACCCTACACTCTATTCCCTACACTCTATACCCTACACTCTACACTCTGTACCCTACACTCTATACCCTACACTCTATACCCTACACTCTATACCATACACTCTATGCCCTACACTCTATACCCTACACTCTATACCCTACACTCTATACCCTACACTCTACACTCTATACCCTACACTCTATACCCTACACTCTATACCCTACACTCTACACTCTATACCCTACAATCTATACCCTACACTCTATGCCCTACACTCTATACCCTACACTCTATACCCTACACTCTATACCCTACACTCTATACCCTACACTCTAAACTCTATACCCTACACTCTATACCCTACACTCTAAGCCCTACACTCTATACCCTACACTCTATACCCTACACTCTATACCCTACACTCTACACTCTATACCCTACACTCTATACCCCACACTCTATACCCTACACTCTAATCCCTACACTCTACACTCTATACCCTACACTCTATACCCTACACTCTACACTCTATACCTTACACTCTACACTCTATTCCCTACACTCTATACCCTACACTCTATACCCTACACTCTACACTCTATACCCTACACTCTATACCCTACACTCTATGCCCTATACTCTATACCCTACACTCTACACCCTACACTCTATACCCTACACTCTATACCCTACACTCTACACTCTATACCCTACACTCTATACCCTACACTCTATACCCTACACTCTACACTCTATACCCTACACTCTATACCCTACACTCTATGCCCTACACTCTATACCCTACACTCTATACCCTACACTCTACACTCTATACCCTACACTCTATACCCTACACTCTATACCCTACACTCTACACTCTATACCCTACACTCTATACCCTACACACTATGCCCTACACTCTATACCCTACACTCTACACCCTACACTCTATACCCTACACTCTATACCGTACACTCTATACCCTACACTCTATACCCTACACTCTATACCCTACACTCTACACCCTACACTCTATACCTTACACAATACACTCTATACCCTACACTCTATACCCTAAACTCTATACCCTACACTCTATACCATACACTCTATACCCTACACTCTACACTCTATACCCTACACTCTACACCCTACACTCTATACCCTACACTCTGTGCCCTACACTCTATACCCTACACTCTACACCCTACATTCTATACCCTACACTCTATACCATACACTCTATACCCTACACTCTACACCCTACACTCTACACTCTATACCCTACACTCTATACCCTACACTCTATACCCTACACTCTACACTCTATACCCTACACTCTATACCATACACTCTATACCCTGCACTCTACACTCTATACCCTACACTCTACACCCTACACTCTATACCTTACACTCTAATCCCTACACTCTACACTCTATACCCTACACTCTACACTCTTTACCCAACACTCTATACCCTACACTCTATACCCTACACTCTATACCCTACACTCTCCACTCTATACCCTACACTCTACACTCTATACCCTGCACTCTATACCCTACACTCTATACCCTACACTCTATACCCTACACTCTACACTATATACCCTACACTCTATACCCTACACTCTACACTCTATACCCTACACTCTACACTCTATACCCTACACTCTATACCCTACACTCTATACCCTACACTCTATACCCTACACTCTATACCCCACACTCTATACCATACACTCTATACCCTACACTCTACACTCTATACCCTGCACTCTATACCCTACACTCTATACCCTACACTCTATACCCTACACTCTACACTATATACCCTAAACTCTATACCCTACACTCTATACCCTACACTCTACACTCTATACCCTACACTCTATACCCTACACTCTTTGCCCTACACTTTATACCCTATACTCTATACCCTACACTCTATACCCCACACTCTATACCATACACTCTATACTCTACACTCTACACTCTATACCCTACACTCTATACCCTACACTCTATGCCCTGCACTCTATACCCTACACTCTACACCCTACACTCTATACCCTACCCTCTATACCATACACTCTATACCCTACACTCTACACTCTATACCCTACACTCTACACCCTACACTGTTGACCCTACACTCTAATCCCTACACTCTACACTCTATACCCTACACTCTACACCCTACACTCTATACCCTACACTCTATACCATACACTCTATACCCTACACTCCCCACTCTATACCCTACACTCTATACCCTACGCTCTATACCCTACACTCTACACTCTATACCCTACACTCTATACCCTACACACTATGCCCTACACTCTATACCCTACACTCTACACCCTACACTCTATACCCTACACTCTATACCGTACACTCTATACCCTACACTCTATACCCTACACTCTATACCCTACACTCTACACCCTACACTCTATACCTTACACAATACACTCTATACCCTACACTCTATACCCTACACTCTATGCCCTACACTCTATACCCTACACTCTATACCATACACTCTATACCCTACACTCTATACCGTACACTCTATACCCTACACTCTATACCCTACACTCTATACCCTACACTCTACACCCTACACTCTATACCTTACACTCTATACCCTACACTCTATACCCTACACTCTAAACTCTATACCCTACACTCTACACTCTATACCCTACACTCTATACCCTACACTCTATACCCTACACTCTACACTCTATACTCTACACTCTATACCCTACACTCTATACCCTACACTCTACACTCTATACCCTACACTCTATACCCTACACTCTATACCCTACACTCTACCCTCTATACCCTACACTCTATACCCTACACTCTATGCCCTACACTCTATACCCTACACTCTATACCCTACACACTATACCCTACACTCTACACTCTATACCCTACACTCTATTCCCTACACTCTATACCCTACACTCTACACTCTGTACCCTACACTCTATACCCTACACTCTATACCCTACACTCTACACTCTATACCCTACACTCTATACCATACACTCTATGCCCTACACTCTATACCCTACACTCTATACCCTACACTCTATACCCTACACTCTACACTCTATACCCTACACTCTATACCCTACACTCTATACCCTACACTCTACACTCTATACCCTACAATCTATACCCTACACTCTATGCCCTACACTCTATACCCTACACTCTATACCCTACACTCTATACCCTACACTCTATACCCTACACTCTAAACTCTATACCCTACACTCTATACCCTACACTCTAAGCCCTACACTCTATACCCTACACTCTATACCCTACACTCTATACCCTACACTCTACACTCTATACCCTACACTCTATACCCCACACTCTATACCCTACACTCTAATCCCTACACTCTACACTCTATACCCTACACTCTATACCCTACACTCTACACTCTATACCTTACACTCTACACTCTATTCCCTACACTCTATACCCTACACTCTATACCCTACACTCTACACTCTATACCCTACACTCTATACCCTACACTCTATGCCCTATACTCTATACCCTACACTCTACACCCTACACTCTATACCCTACACTCTATACCCTACACTCTACACTCTATACCCTACACTCTATACCCTACACTCTATACCCTACACTCTACACTCTATACCCTACACTCTATACCCTACACTCTATGCCCTACACTCTATACCCTACACTCTATACCCTACACTCTACACTCTATACCCTACACTCTATACCCTACACTCTATACCCTACACTCTACACTCTATACCCTACACTCTATACCCTACACTCTATACCATACACTCTATACCCTGCACTCTACACTCTATACCCTACACTCTACACCCTACACTCTATACCTTACACTCTAATCCCTACACTCTACACTCTATACCCTACACTCTACACTCTTTACCCAACACTCTATACCCTACACTCTATACCCTACACTCTACACTCTATACCCTGCACTCTATACCCTACGCTCTATACCCTACACTCTATACCCTACACTCTACACTATATACCCTACACTCTATACCCTACACTCTACACTCTATACCCTACACTCTACACTCTATACCCTACACTCTATACCATACACTCTATACCCTACACTCTATACCCTACACTCTATACCCCACACTCTATACCATACACTCTATACCCTACACTCTATACTCTATACCCTGCACTCTATACCCTACACTCTATACCCTACACTCTATACCCTACACTCTACACTATATACCCTACACTCTATACCCTACACTCTATACCCTACACTCTACACTCTATACCCTACACTCTATACCCTACACTCTTTGCCCTACACTCTATACCCTACACTCTATACCCTACACTCTATACCCCACACTCTATACCATACACTCTATACCCTACAATCTACACTCTATACACTACACTCTATACCCTACACTCTATGCCCTACACTCTATACCCTACACTCTACACCCTACACTCTATACCCTACACTCTATACCATACACTCTATACCCTACACTCTACACTCTATACCCTACACTCTACACCCTACACTGTAGACTCTACACTCTAATCCCTACACTCTACACTCTATACCCTACACTCTACACTCTCTACCTTACACTCTCTACCCTACACTCTATACCCTACACTCTATACCCTACACTCTACACTCTATACCCTACACTCTACACTCTATACCCTACACTCTATACCCTACACTCTCCACTCTATACCCTACACTCTATACCCTACACTCTATACCCTACACTCTACACTCTATACCCTACACTCTATACCCTACACACTATGCCCTACACTCTATACCCTACACTCTACACCCTACACTCTATACCTTACACTCTATACCGTACACTCTATACCCTACACTCTATACCCTACACTCTATACCCTACACTCTACACCCTACACTCTATACCTTACACAATACACTCTATACCCTACACTCTATACCCTAAACTCTATACCCTACACTCTATACCATACACTCTATACCCTACACTCTACACTCTATACCCTACACTCTACACCCTACACTCTATACCCTACACTCTATGCCCTACACTCTATACCCTACACTCTACACCCTACATTCTATACCCTACACTCTATACCATACACTCTATACCCTACACTCTACACCCTACACTCTACACTCTATACCCTACACTCTATACCCTACACTCTATACCCTACACTCTACACTCTATACCCTACACTCTATACCATACACTCTATACCCTGCACTCTACACTCTATACCCTACACTCCACACCCTACACTCTATACCTTACACTCTAATCCCTACACTCTACACTCTATACCCTACACTCTACACTCTTTACCCAACACTCTATACCCTACACTCTATACCCTACACTCTATACCCTACACTCTACACTCTATACCCTACACTCTACACTCTATAACCTGCACTCTATACCCTACACTCTATACCCTACACTCTATACCCTACACTCTACACTATATATCCTACACTCTATACCCTACACTCTACACTCTATACCCTACACTCTACACTCTATACCCTACACTCTATACCCTACACTCTATACCCTACACTCTATACCCTACACTCTATACCCCACACTCTATACCATACACTCTATACCCTACACTCTACACTCTATACCCTGCACTCTATACCCTACACTCTATACCCTACACTCTATACCCTACACTCTACACTATATACCCTACACTCTATACCCTACACTCTATACCCTACACTCTACACTCTATACCCTACACTCTATACCCTACACTCTTTGCCCTACACTTTATACCCTATACTCTATACCCTACACTCTATACCCCACACTCTATACCATACACTCTATACCCTACACTCTACACTCTATACCCTACACTCTATACCCTACACTCTATGCCCTACACTCTATACCCTACACTCTACACCCTACACTCTATACCCTACACTCTATACCATACACTCTATACCCTACACTCTACACTTTATACCCTACACTCTACACCCTACACTGTTGACCCTACACTCTAATCCCTACACTCTACACTCTATACCCTACACTCTACACCCTACACTCTATACCCTACACTCTATACCATACACTCTATACCCTACACTCTCCACTCTATACCCTACACTCTATACCCTACACTCTATACCCTACACTCTACACTCTATACCCTACACTCTATACCCTACACACTATGCCCTACTCTCTATACCCTACACTCTACACCCTACACTCTATACCCTACACTCTATACCGTACACTCTATACCCTACACTCTATACCCTACACTCTATACCCTACACTCTACACCCTACACTCTATACCTTACACAATACACTCTATACCCTACACTCTATACCCTACACTCTATGCCCTACACTCTATACCCTACACTCTATACCATACACTCTATACCCTACACTCTATACCGTACACTCTATACCCTACACTCTATACCCTACACTCTATACCCTACACTCTACACCCTACACTCTATACCTTACACTCTATACCCTACACTCTATACCCTACACTCTAAACTCTATACCCTACACTCTACACTCTATACCCTACACTCTATACCCTACACTCTATACCCTACACTCTACACTCTATACCCTACACTCTATACCCTACACTCTATACCCTACACTCTACACTCTATACCCTACACTCTATACCCTACACTCTATACCCTACACTCTACCCTCTATACCCTACACTCTATACCCTACACTCTATGCCCTACACTCTATACCCTACACTCTATACCCTACACTCTATACCCTACACTCTACACTCTATACCCTACACTCTATTCCCTACACTCTATACCCTACACTCTACACTCTGTACCCTACACTCTATACCCTACACTCTATACCCTACACTCTACACTCTATACCCTATACTCTATACCATACACTCTATGCCCTACACTCTATACCCTACACTCTATACCCTACACTCTACACTCTATACCCTACACTCTATACCCTACACTCTATACCCTTCACTCTACACTCTATACCCTACACTCTATACCCTACACTCTATGCCCTACACTCTATACCCTACACTCTATACCCTACACTCTATACCCTACACTCTAAACTCTATACCCTACACTCTATACCCTACACTCTATGCCCTACACTCTATACCCTACACTCTATACCCTACACTCTATACCCTACACTCTACACTCTATACCCTACACTCTAATCCCTACACTCTACACTCTATACCCTACACTCTATACCCTACACTCTACACTCTATACCTTACACTCTACACTCTATTCCCTACACTCTATACCCTACACTCTATACCCTACACTCTACACTCTATACTCTACACTCTATACCCTACACTCTATGCCCTATACTCTATACCCTACACTCTACACCCTACACTCTATACCCTACACTCTATACCCTACACTCTACACTCTATACCCTACACTCTATACCCTACACTCTATACCCTACACTCTACACTCTATACCCTACACTCTATACCCTACACTCTATGCCCTACACTCTATACCCTACACTCTATACCCTACACTCTACACTCTATACCCTACACTCTATACCCTACACTCTATACCCTACACTCTAATCCCTACACTCTACACTCTATACCCTACACTCTATACCCTACACTCTACACTCTATACCTTACATTCTACACTCTATTCCCTACACTCTATACCCTACACTCTATACCCTACACTCTATACCATACACTCTATACCCAACACTCTACACCCTACACTCTATACCCTACACTCTATACCATACACTCTATACCCTACACTCTACACTCTATACCCTACACTCCAAACTCTAAACCCTACACTCTATACCCTACACTCTATACCCTACACTCTATACCCTACACTCTATACTCTACACTCTACACTCTATACCCTACACTCTACACTCTATACCCTACACTCTATACCCTACACTCTATACCCTACACTCTATACCCTACACTCTATACCCTACGCTCTATACCCTACACTCTACACTCTATGCCCTACACTCTACACTCTATACCCTACACTCTACACTCTATACACTACACTCTACACTCTATACCCTACACTCTATACCCTACACTCTATACCCTACACTCTACACTATATGCCCTTCACTCTACACTCTATACCTTACACTCTACACTCTATTCCCTACACTCTATACCCTACACTCTATACCCTACACTCTACACTCTCTACCCTACACTCTCTACCCTACACTCTATACCCTACACTCTATACCCTACACTCTACACTCTATACCCTACACTCTACACTCTATACCCTACACTCTATACCCTACACTCTGTACCCTACACTCTACACTCTATGCCCTACACTCTACACTCTATACCCTACACTCTATACCCTACACTCTATACCCTACACTCTACACTCTATACCCTACACTCTATACCCTACACTCTATGCCCTACACTCTATACCCTACACTCTATACCCTACACTCTATACCCTACACTCTATACCCTACACTCTACACTCTATACCCTACACTCTATACCCTACACTCTATACCCTACACTCTACACACTATACCCTACACTCTATACCCTACACTCTATACCCTACACTCTACACTCTATACCCTACACTCTATACCCTACACTCTATGCCCTACACTCTACACTCTATACCCTACACTCTATACCCTACACTCTATACCCTACACTCTACACTCTATACCCTACACTCTATACCCTACACTCTATGCCCTACACTCTATACCCTACACTCTATACCCCACACTCTATACCCTACACTCTATACCCTACACTCTACACTCTATACCCTACACTCTATACCCTACACTCTATACCCTACACTCTACACTCTATACCCTACACTCTATACCCTACACTCTATGCCCTACACTCTATACCCTACACTCTATACCCTACACTCTATACCCTACACTCTACACTCTATGCCCTACACGCTATACCCTACACTCTATACCCTACACTCTAATCCCTACACTCTACACTCTATACCCTACACTCTATACCCTACACTCTACACTCTATACCTTACACTCTACACTCTATTCCCTACACTCTATACCCTACACTCTATACCCTACACTCTATACCCTACACTCTATACCCAACACTCAACACCCTACACTCTATACCCTACACTCCATACCATACACTCTATACCCTACACTCTACACTCTATACCCTACACTCTAAACTCTATACCCTACACTCTATACCCTACACTCTATACCCTACACTCTATACCCTACACTCTACACTCTATACCCTACACTCTACACTCTATACCCTACACTCTATACCCTACACTCTATACCCTACACTCTATACCCTACACTCTACACTCTATACCCTACACTCTATACCCTACACTCTACACTCTATACCCTACACTCTATACCCTACACTCTATGCCCTACACTCTATACCCTACACTCTATACCCTACACTCTATACCCTACACTCTACACTCTATACCCTACACTCTATACCCTACACCCTACACTCTATACCCTACACTCTATACCCTACACTCTATACCCTTCACTCTATACCCTACACTCTATACCCTACACTCTACACTCTATACCCTACACTCTATACCCTACACTCTATACCCTACACTCTAATCCCTACACTCTACACTCTATACCCTACACTCTATACCCTACACTCTATACCCTAAACTCTACACTCTATACCCTACACTCTATATCCTACACTCTACACTCTATACCCTACACTCTATACCATACACTCTATACCCTACACTCTATACCCTACACTCTATACCCTACACTCTATACCCTACACTCTATACCCTACACTCTATACCTTACACTCTATACCCTACACTCTATACCCTACACTCTATAACATACACTCTATACCCTACACTCTATACCCTACACTCTATACCCTACACTCTACACTCTATACCCTACACTCTATAACATACACTCTATACCCTACACTCTATACCCTACACTCTATACCATACACTCTACACTCTATACCCTACACTCTATACCATACACTCTACACCATATACTCTATAGCATACACTCTATACCCTACACTCTATACCCTACACTCTATACCCTACACTCTATACAATACACTATGCACTATATACCCTACACTCTACACTTTATACCCTACACTCTATACCCTAAACTCTATACCCTACACTCTATACCCTACACTCTACACTCTATACACTACACTCCATAGCCTACACTCTACAATCTATACCCTTCACTCTATACCCTACACTCTATAGCCTACAGTCTATACCCTACACTCTATACCCTACACTCTACACTCTATACCTTACACTCTACACTCTATTCCCTACACTCTATACCCTACACTCTATACCCTACACTTTATACCCTACACTCTATACCCTACACTCTACACCCTACACTCTATACCCCACACTCTATACCATACACTCTATACCCTACACTCTACACTCTATACCCTACACTCTACACCCTACACTCTATACCCTACACTCTAATCCCTACACTCTACACTCTATACCTTACACTCTATACCCTACACTCTACACTCTATACCTTACACTCTACACTCTATTCCCTACACTCTATACCCTACACTCTATACCCTACACTCTATACCCTACACTCTACACTCTATACCCTACACTCTATACCCTACACTCTACACTCTATACCCTACACTCTATACCCTACACTCTATGCCCTACACTCTATACCCTACACTCTATACCCTTCACTCTATACCCTACACTCTACACTCTATACCCTACACTCTATACCCTACACATTATACCCTACACTCTACACTCTATACCCTACACTCTATACCCTACACTCTATGCCCTACACTCTATACCCTACACTCTATACCCTACACTCTATACCCTACACTATATTTCCTACACTCTATACCCTACACTCTACACTCTATACCCTACACTCTATACCCTGCACTCTATACCCTACACTCTAAACTCTATACCCTACACTCTATACCCTACACTCTATGCCCTACACTCTATACCCTACACTCTATACCCTTTACTCTATACCCTACACTCTACACTACATACCCTACACTCTATACCATACACTCTATACCCTACACTCTACACTCTATACCCTACACTCTATACCCTACACTCTTTGCCCTACACTCTATACCCTACACTCTATACCCTACACTCTATACCCTACACTCTATACCATACACTCTATACCCTACACTCTACACTCTATACCCTACACTCTACACCCTACACTCTATACCCTACACTCTATGCCCTACACTCCATACCCTACACTCTACACCCTACATTCTATACCCTACACTCTATACCATACACTCTATACCCTACACTCTACACTCTATACCCTACACTCTACACCCTACACTCTATACCCTACACTCTAATCCCTACACTCTACACTCTATACCCTACACTCTATACCCTACACTCTACACTCTCTACCCTACACTCTCTACCCTACACTCTATACCCTACACTGTACACTCTATACCCTACACTGTACACTCTATACCCTACACTCTATACCCTACACTCTATACCCTACACTCTATACCCTACACTCTACACTCTATACCCTACACTCTATGCCCTACACTCTATACCCTACACTCTACACCCTACACTCTATACCCTACACTCTATACCATACACTCTATACCCTGCACTCTACACTCTATACTCTACACTCTACACCCTACACTCTAATCCCTACACTCTACACTCTATACCCTACACTCTACACTCTTTACCCAACACTCTTTACCCTACACTCTATACCCTACACTCTATACCCTACACTCTATACCCTACACTCTACACTCTATACCCTACACTCTACACTCTATACCCTCCACTCTATACCCTACACTCTATACCCTACACTCTATACCCTACACTCTACACTATATACCCTACACTCTATAACCTACACTCTATACCCTACACTCTACACTCTATACCCTACACTCTATTCCCTACACTCTATACCCTACACTCTATACCCTACACTCTACACTCTCTACCCTACACTCTCTACCCTACACTCTATACCCTACACTCTATACCCTACACTCTACACTCTATACCCTACACTCTACACTCTATACCCTACACTCTATACCCTACACTCTGTACCCTACACTCTACACTCTATGCCCTACACTCTACACTCTATACCCTACACTCTATACCCTACACTCTATACCCTACACTCTACACTCTATACCCTACACTCTATACCCTACACTCTATGCCCTACACTCTATACCCTACACTCTATACCCTACACTCTATACCCTACACTCTATACCCTACACTCTACACTCTATACCCTACACTCTATACCCTACACTCTATACCCTACACTCTACACACTATACCCTACACTCTATACCCTACACTCTATACCCTACACTCTACACTCTATACCCTACACTCTATACCCTACACTCTACACTCTCTACCTTACACTCTCTACCCTACACTCTATACCCTACACTCTATACCCTACACTCTACACTCTATACCCTACACTCTACACTCTATACCCTACACTCTATACCCTACACTCTCCACTCTATACCCTACACTCTATACCCTACACTCTACACTCTATACCCTACACTCTATACCCTACACCCTATGCCCTACACTCTATACCCTACACTCTACACCCTACACTCTATACCGTGCACTCTATACCCTACACTCTATACCCTACACTCTATACCCTACACTCTACACCCTACACTCTATACCTTACACTCTACACTCTATACCCTACACTCTATACCCTACACCCTATGCCCTACACTCTATACCCTACACTCTATACCATACACTCTATACCCTACACTCTATACCGTACACTCTATACCCTACACTCTATACCCTACACTCTATACCCTACACTCTACACCCTACACTCTATACCTTACACTCTATACCCTACACTCTATACCCTACACTCTAAACTCTATACCCTACACTCTACACTCTATACCCTACACTCTATACCCTACACTCTATACCCTACACTCTACACTCTATACCCTACACTCTATACCCTACACTCTATACCTACACTCTACACTCTATACCCTACACTCTATACCCTACACTCTATACCCTACACTCTACACTCTATACCCTACTCTCTATACCCTACACTCTATGCCCTACACTCTATACCCTACACTCTATACCCTACACTCTATACCCTACACTCTACACTCTATACCCTACACTCTATACCCTACACTCTACACTCTATACCCTACACTCTATACCATACACTCTACACTCTATACCCTACACTCTATACCCTACACTCTATGCCCTACACTCTATACCCTACACTCTATGCCCTACACTCTATACCCTACACTCTATACCCTTCACTCTATACCCTACACTCTATACCCTACACTCTATACCCTACACATTATACCCTACACTCTACACTCTATACCCTACACTCTATACCCTACACTCTATGCCCTACACTCCATACCCTACACTCTATACCCTACACTCTATACCCTACACTCTATTTCCTACACTCTATACCCTACACTCTACACTCTATACCCTACACTCTACACCCTACACTCTATACCCTACACTCTAAACTCTATACCCTACACTCTATACCCTACACTCTATGCCCTACACTCTATACCCTACACTCTACACTCTATGCCCTACACTCTACACTCTATACCTCACACTCTACACTCTATTCCCTACACTCTATACCCTACAGTCTACACTCTCTACCCTACACTCTCTACCCTACACTCTATACCCTACACTCTATACCCTACACTCTACACTCTATACCCTACACTCTATACCCTACACTCTATACCCTACACTCTACATTCTATACCCTACACTCTATACCCTACACTCTTTGCCCTACACTCTATACCCTACACTCTATACCCTACACTCTATACCCCACACTCTATACCATACACTCTATACCCTACACTCTACACTCTATACCCTACACTCTATACCCTACACTCAATACCCTACACTCTACACTCTATACCCTACAATCTACACTCTATACCCTGCACTCTATACCCTACACTCTATACCCTACACTCTACACTATATACCCTACACTCTATACCCTACACTCTATACCCTACACTCTACACTCTATACCCTACACTCTATACCCTACACTCTTTGCCCTACACTCTATACCCTACACTCTACACCCTACACTCTATACCCCACACTCTATACCATACACTCTATACCCTACACTCTACACTCTATACCCTACACTCTATACCCTACACTCTATGCCCTACACTCTATACCCTACACTCTTCACCCTACACTCTATACCCTACACACTATACCATACACTCTATACCCTACACTCTACACTCTATACCCTACACTCTACACCCTACACTGTATACCCTACACTCTATACCATACACTCTATACCCTACACTCTACACTCTATACCCTACACTCTAAACTCTATACCCTACACTCTATACCCTACACTCTATACCCTACACTCTATACCCTACACTCTACACTCTATACCCTACACTCTACACTCTATACCCTACACTCTATACCCTACACACTATACCCTACACTCTATACCCTACACTCTATACCCTACACTCTACACTCTATGCCCTACACTCTACACTCTATACCCTACACTCTACACTCTATACCCTACACTCTACACTCTATACCCTACACTCTATACCCTACACTCTATACCCTACACTCTATACCCTACACTCTACACTCTATGCCCTACACTCTACACTCTATACCTTAAACTCTACACTCTATTCCCTACACTCTATACCCTACACTCTATACCCTACACTCTATACCCTACACTCTACACTCTCTACCCTACACTCTCTACCCTACACTCTATACCCTACACTCTATACCCTACACTCTACACTCTATACCCTACACTCTACACTCTATACCCTACACTCTATACCCTACACTCTATACCCTACACTCTACACTCTATGCCCTACACTCTACACTCTATACCCTACACTCTATACCCTACACTCTATACCCTACACTCGACACTCTATACCCTACACTTTATACCCTACACTCTATGCCCTACACTCTATACCCTACACTCTGTACCCTACACTCTATACCCTACACTCTACACTCTATACCCTACACTCTATACTCTACACTCTACACTCTATACCCTACACTCTATACCCTACACTCTATACCCTACACTCTACACTCTATGCCCTACACTCTATACCCTACACTCTATGCCCTACACTCTATACCCTACACTCTATACCCTACACTCTATACCCTACACTCTACACTCTATACCCTACACTCTATACCCTACACTCTATAACCTACACTCTACACTCTATACCCTACACTCCATACCCTACACTCTATGCCCTACACTCTATACCCTACACTCTACACCCTACACTCTACACTCTATACCCTACACTCTATACCCTACACTCTATACCCTACACTCTAATCCCTACACTCTACACTCTATACCCTACACTCTATATCCTACACTCTACACTCTATACCTTACACTCTACACTCTATTCCCTACACTCTATACCCTACACTCTATACCCTAAACTCTATACCCTACACTCTATACCCAACACTCTACACCCTACACTCTATACCCTACACTCTATACCATACACTCTATACCCTACACTCTACACTCTATACCCTACACTCTAAACTCTATACCCTACACTCTATAACCTACACTCTATACCCTACACTCTATACCCTACACTCTACACTCTATACCCTACACTCTACACTCTATACCCTACACTCTATACCCTACACTCTATACCCTACACTCTATACCCTACACTCTACACTCTATGCCCTACACTCTACACTCTATACCCTACACTCTACACTCTATACCCTACACTCTACACTCTATACCCTACACTCTATACCCTACACTCTATACCCTACACTCTACACTCTATGCCCTACACTCTACACTCTATACCTTACACTCTACACTCTATTCCTACACTCTATACCCTACACTCTATACCCTACACTCCATACCCTACACTCTACACTCTCTACCCTACACTCTCTACCCTACACTCTATACCCTACACTCTACACTCTATGCCCTACACTCTACACTCTATACCCTACACTCTATACCCTACACTCTATACCCTACACTCTACACTCTATACCCTACACTCTATACCCTACACTCTACACTCTATACCCTACACTCTACACTCTATACCCTACACTTTATACCCTACACTCTATACCCTACACTCTATACCCTACACTCTATACCCTACACTCTACACTCTATGCCCTACACTCTACACTCTATACCCTACACTCTACACTCTATACCCTACACTCTACACTCTATACCCTACACTCTATACCCTACACTCTATACCCTACACTCTATACCCTACACTCTATACCCTACACTCTACACTCTATGCCCTACACTCTACACTCTATACCTCACACTCTACACTCTATTCCCTACACTCTATACCCTACAGTCTACACTCTCTACCCTACACTCTCTACCCTACACTCTATACCCTACACTCTATACCCTACACTCTACACTCTATACCCTACACTCTATACCCTACACTCTATACCCTACACTCTACATTCTATACCCTACACTCTATACCCTACACTCTTTGCCCTACACTCTATACCCTACACTCTATACCCTACACTCTATACCCCACACTCTATACCATACACTCTATACCCTACACTCTACACTCTATACCCTACACTCTATACCCTACACTCTATGCCCTACACTCTATACCCTACACTCTTCACCCTACACTCTATACCCTACACACTATACCATACACTCTATACCCTACACTCTACACTCTATACCCTACACTCTACACCCTACACTCTATACCCTACACTCTATACCATACACTCTATACCCTACACTCTACACTCTATACCCTACACTCTAAACTCTATACCCTACACTCTATACCCTACACTCTATACCCTACACTCTATACCCTACACTCTACACTCTATACCCTACACTCTATACCCTACACTCTATACCCTACACTCTATACCCTACACTCTATACCCTACACTCTACACTCTATGCCCTACACTCTACACTCTATACCCTACACTCTACACTCTATACCCTACACTCTACACTCTATACCCTACACTCTATACCCTACACTCTATACCCTACACTCTATACCCTACACTCTACACTCTATGCCCTACACTCTACACTCTATACCTTAAACTCTACACTCTATTCCCTACACTCTATACCCTACACTCTATACCCTACACTCTATACCCTACACTCTACACTCTCTACCCTACACTCTCTACCCTACACTCTATACCCTACACTCTATACCCTACACTCTACACTCTATACCCTACACTCTACACCCTACACTCTATACCCTACACTCTATACCCTACACTCTACACTCTATGCCCTACACTCTACACTCTATACCCTACACTCTATACCCTACACTCTATACCCTACACTCGACACTCTATACCCTACACTTTATACCCTACACTCTATGCCCTACACTCTATACCCTACACTCTATACCCTACACTCTATACCCTACACTCTACACTCTATACCCTACACTCTATACTCTACACTCTACACTCTAAACCCTACACTCTATACCCTACACTCTATACCCTACACTCTACACTCTATACCCTACACTCTATACCCTACACTCTATGCCCTACACTCTATACCCTACACTCTATACCCTACACTCTATACCCTACACTCTATACCCTACACTCTACACTCTATACCCTACACTCTATACCCTACACTCTATACCCTACACTCTACACTCTCTACCCTACACTCTCTACCCTACACTCTATACCCTACACTCTATACCCTACACTCTACACTCTATACCCTACACTCTACACCCTACACTCTATACCCTACACTCTATACCCTACACTCTACACTCTATGCCCTACACTCTACACTCTATACCCTACACTCTATACCCTACACTCTATACCCTACACTCGACACTCTATACCCTACACTTTATACCCTACACTCTATGCCCTACACTCTATACCCTACACTCTATACCCTACACTCTATACCCTACACTCTACACTCTATACCCTACACTCTATACTCTACACTCTACACTCTAAACCCTACACTCTATACCCTACACTCTATACCCTACACTCTACACTCTATACCCTACACTCTATACCCTACACTCTATGCCCTACACTCTATACCCTACACTCTATACCCTACACTCTATACCCTACACTCTATAACCTACACTCTACACTCTATACCCTACACTCTATACCCTACACTCTATGCCCTACACTCTATACCCTACACTCTATACCCTACACTCTACACACTACACTCTACACTCTATACCCTACACTCTATACCCTACACTCTATACCCTACACTCTACACTCTCTACCCTACACTCTCTACCCTACACTCTACCCTACACTCTATACCCTACACTCTACACTCTATACCCTACACTCTACACCCTACACTCTATACCCTACACTCTATACCCTACACTCTACACTCTATGCCCTACACTCTACACTCTATACCCTACACTCTATACCCTACACTCTATACCCTACACTCGACACTCTATACCCTACACTTTATACCCTACACTCTATGCCCTACACTCTATACCCTACACTCTATACCCTACACTCTATACCCTACACTCTACACTCTATACCCTACACTCTATACTCTACACTCTACACTCTAAACCCTACACTCTATACCCTACACTCTATACCCTACACTCTACACTCTATACCCTACACTCTATACCCTACACTCTATGCCCTACACTCTATACCCTACACTCTATACCCTACACTCTATACCCTACACTCTATAACCTACACTCTACACTCTATACCCTACACTCTATACCCTACACTCTATGCCCTACACTCTATACCCTACACTCTATACCCTACACTCTACACCCTACACTCTACACTCTATACCCTACACTCTATACCCTACACTCTATACCCTACACTCTAATCCCTACACTCTACACTCTATACCCTACACTCTATATCCTACACTCTACACTCTATACCTTACACTCTACACTCTATTCCCTACACTCTATACCCTACACTCTATACCCTAAACTCTATACCCTACACTCTATACCCAACACTCTACACCCTACACTCTATACCCTACACTCTATACCATACACTCTATACCCTACACTCTACACTCTATACCCTACACTCTAAACTCTATACCCTACACTCTATAACCTACACTCTATACCCTACACTCTATACCCTACACTCTACAATCTATACCCTACACTCTACACTCTATACCCTACACTCTATACCCTACACTCTATACCCTACACTCTATACCCTACACTCTATACCCTACACTCTACACTCTATGCCCTACACTCTACACTCTATACCCTACACTCTACACTCTATACCCTACACTCTACACTCTATACCCTACACTCTATACCCTACACTCTATACCCTACACTCTACACTCTATGCCCTACACGCTACACTCTATACCTTACACTCTACACTCTATTCCTACACTCTATACCCTACACTCTATACCCTACACTCTATACCCTACACTCTACACTCTCTACCCTACACTCTCTACCCTACACTCTATACCCTACACTCTACACTCTATGCCCTACACTCTACACTCTATACCCTACACTCTATACCCTACACTCTATACCCTACACTCTACACTCTATACCCTACACTCTATACCCTACACTCTACACTCTATACCCTACACTCTATACCCTACACTCTATGCCCTACACTCTACACTCTATACCCTACACTCTATACCCTACACTCTATACCCTACACTCTACACTCTATGCCCTACACGCTACACTCTATACCTTACACTCTACACTCTATTCCTACACTCTATACCCTACACTCTATACCCTACACTCTATACCCTACACTCTACACTCTCTACCCTACACTCTCTACCCTACACTCTATACCCTACACTCTACACTCTATGCCCTACACTCTACACTCTATACCCTACACTCTATACCCTACACTCTATACCCTACACTCTACACTCTATACCCTACACTCTATACCCTACACTCTACACTCTATACCCTACACTCTATACCCTACACTCTACACTCTATACCCTACACTCTATACCCTACACTCTATGCCCTACACTCTATACCCTACACTCTTCACCCTACACTCTATACCCTACACACTATACCATACACTCTATACCCTACACTCTACACTCTATACCCTACACTCTACACCCTACACTCTATACCCTACACTCTATACCATACACTCTATACCCTACACTCTACACTCTATACCCTACACTCTAAACTCTATACCCTACACTCTATACCCTACACTCTATACCCTACACTCTATACCCTACACTCTACACTCTATACCCTACACTCTACACTCTATACCCTACACTCTATACCCTACACTCTATACCCTACACTCTATACCCTACACTCTACACTCTATGCCCTACACTCTACACTCTATACCCTACACTCTACACTCTATACCTTACACTCTACACTCTATTCCCTACACTCTATACCCTACACTCTATACCCTAAACTCTATACCCTACACTCTATACCCAACACTCTACACCCTACACTCTATACCCTACACTCTATACCATACACTCTATACCCTACACTCTACACTCTATACCCTACACTCTAAACTCTATACCCTACACTCTATAACCTACACTCTATACCCTACACTCTATACCCTACACTCTACAATCTATACCCTACACTCTACACTCTATACCCTACACTCTATACCCTACACTCTATACCCTACACTCTATACCCTACACTCTATACCCTACACTCTACACTCTATGCCCTACACTCTACACTCTATACCCTACACTCTACACTCTATACCCTACACTCTACACTCTATACCCTACACTCTATACCCTACACTCTATACCCTACACTCTACACTCTATGCCCTACACTCTACACTCTATACCTTACACTCTACACTCTATTCCTACACTCTATACCCTACACTCTATACCCTACACTCTATACCCTACACTCTACACTCTCTACCCTACACTCTCTACCCTACACTCTATACCCTACACTCTACACTCTATGCCCTACACTCTACACTCTATACCCTACACTCTATACCCTACACTCTATACCCTACACTCTACACTCTATACCCTACACTCTATACCCTACACTCTACACTCTATACCCTACACTCTATACCCTACACTCTATGCCCTACACTCTATACCCTACACTCTTCACCCTACACTCTATACCCTACACACTATACCATACACTCTATACCCTACACTCTACACTCTATACCCTACACTCTACACCCTACACTCTATACCCTACACTCTATACCCTACACGCTATACCCTACACTCTACACTCTATACATTACACTCTATACCCTACACTCTATACCCTACACTCTAATCCCTACACTCTACACTCTATACCCTACACTCTATACCCTACACTCTACACTCCATACCTTACACTCTACACTCTATTCCCTACACTCTATACCCTACACTCTATACCCTACACTTTATACCCTACACTCTATACCCAACACTCTACACCCTACACTCTATACCCTACACTCTATACCATACACTCTATACCCTACACTCTACACTCTATACCCTACACTCTAAACTCTATACCCTACACTCTATACCCTACACTCTATACCCTACACTCTATACCCTACACTCTACACTCTATACCCTACACTCTACACTCTATACCCTACACTTTATACCCTACACTCTATACCCTACACTCTATACCCTACACTCTATACCCTACACTCTATACCCTACACTCTACACTCTATGCCCTACACTCTACACTCTATACCCTACACTCTACACTCTATACCCTACACTCTATACCCTACACTCTATACCCTACACTCTATACCCTACACTCTACACTCTATGCCCTACACTCTACACTCTATACCTCACACTCTACACTCTATTCCCTACACTCTATACCCTACAGTCTACACTCTCTACCCTACACTCTCTACCCTACACTCTATACCCTACACTCTATACCCTACACTCTACACTCTATACCCTACACTCTATACCCTACACTCTATACCCTACACTCTACATTCTATACCCTACACTCTATACCCTACACTCTTTGCCCTACACTCTATACCCTACACTCTATACCCTACACTCTATACCCCACACTCTATACCATACACTATATACCCTACACTCTACACTCTATACCCTACACTCTATACCCTACACTCAATACCCTACACTCTACACTCTATACCCTACACTCTACACTCTATACCCTGCACTCTATACCCTACACTCTATACCCTACACTCTACACTATATACCCTACACTCTATACCCTACACTCTATACCCTACACTCTACACTCTATACCCTACACTCTATACCCTACACTCTTTGCCCTACACTCTATACCCTACACTCTACACCCTACACTCTATACCCCACACTCTATACCATACACTCTATACCCTACACTCTACACTCTATACCCTACACTCTATACCCTACACTCTATGCCCTACACTCTATACCCTACACTCTTCACCCTACACTCTATACCCTACACACTATACCATACACTCTATACCCTACACTCTACACTCTATACCCTACACTCTACACCCTACACTCTATACCCTACACTCTATACCATACACTCTATACCCTACACTCTACACTCTATACCCTACACTCTAAACTCTATACCCTACACTCTATACCCTACACTCTATACCCTACACTCTATACCCTACACTCTACACTCTATACCCTACACTCTACACTCTATACCCTACACTCTATACCCTACACTCTATACCCTACACTCTATACCCTACACTCTATACCCTACACTCTACACTCTATGCCCTACACTCTACACTCTATACCCTACACTCTACACTCTATACCCTACACTCTACACTCTATACCCTACACTCTATACCCTACACTCTATACCCTACACTCTATACCCTACACTCTATACCCTACACTCTACACTCTATGCCCTACACTCTACACTCTATACCTTAAACTCTACACTCTATTCCCTACACTCTATACCCTACACTCTATACCCTACACTCTATACCCTACACTCTACACTCTCTACCCTACACTCTCTACCCTACACTCTATACCCTACACTCTATACCCTACACTCTACACTCTATACCCTACACTCTACACTCTATACCCTACACTCTATACCCTACACTCTATACCCTACACTCTACACTCTATGCCCTACACTCTACACTCTCTACCCTACACTCTCTACCCTACACTCTATACCCTACACTCGACACTCTATACCCTACACTTTATACCCTACACTCTATGCCCTACACTCTATACCCTACACTCTGTACCCTACACTCTATACCCTACACTCTACACTCTATACCCTACACTCTATACTCTACACTCTACACTCTATACCCTACACTCTATACCCTACACTCTATACCCTACACTCTACACTCTATGCCCTACACTCTATACCCTACACTCTATGCCCTACACTCTATACCCTACACTCTATACCCTACACTCTATACCCTACACTCTACACTCTATACCCTACACTCTATACCCTACACTCTATAACCTACACTCTACACTCTATACCCTACACTCCATACCCTACACTCTATGCCCTACACTCTATACCCTACACTCTACACCCTACACTCTACACTCTATACCCTACACTCTATACCCTACACTCTATACCCTACACTCTAATCCCTACACTCTACACTCTATACCCTACACTCTATATCCTACACTCTACACTCTATACCTTACACTCTACACTCTATTCCCTACACTCTATACCCTACACTCTATACCCTAAACTCTATACCCTACACTCTATACCCAACACTCTACACCCTACACTCTATACCCTACACTCTATACCATACACTCTATACCCTACACTCTACACTCTATACCCTACACTCTAAACTCTATACCCTACACTCTATAACCTACACTCTATACCCTACACTCTATACCCTACACTCTACACTCTATACCCTACACTCTACACTCTATACCCTACACTCTATACCCTACACTCTATACCCTACACTCTATACCCTACACTCTATACCCTACACTCTACACTCTATGCCCTACACTCTACACTCTATACCCTACACTCTACACTCTATACCCTACACTCTACACTCTATACCCTACACTCTATACCCTACACTCTATACCCTACACTCTACACTCTATGCCCTACACTCTACACTCTATACCTTACACTCTACACTCTATTCCTACACTCTATACCCTACACTCTATACCCTACACTCCATACCCTACACTCTACACTCTCTACCCTACACTCTCTACCCTACACTCTATACCCTACACTCTACACTCTATGCCCTACACTCTACACTCTATACCCTACACTCTATACCCTACACTCTATACCCTACACTCTACACTCTATACCCTACACTCTATACCCTACACTCTACACTCTATACCCTACACTCTACACTCTATACCCTACACTTTATACCCTACACTCTATACCCTACACTCTATACCCTACACTCTATACCCTACACTCTACACTCTATGCCCTACACTCTACACTCTATACCCTACACTCTACACTCTATACCCTACACTCTACACTCTATACCCTACACTCTATACCCTACACTCTATACCCTACACTCTATACCCTACACTCTACACTCTATGCCCTACACTCTACACTCTATACCTCACACTCTACACTCTATTCCCTACACTCTATACCCTACAGTCTACACTCTCTACCCTACACTCTCTACCCTACACTCTATACCCTACACTCTATACCCTACACTCTACACTCTATACCCTACACTCTATACCCTACACTCTATACCCTACACTCTACATTCTATACCCTACACTCTATACCCTACACTCTTTGCCCTACACTCTATACCCTACACTCTATACCCTACACTCTATACCCCACACTCTATACCATACACTCTATACCCTACACTCTACACTCTATACCCTACACTCTATACCCTACACTCAATACCCTACACTCTACACTCTATACCCTACACTCTACACTCTATACCCTGCACTCTATACCCTACACTCTATACCCTACACTCTACACTATATACCCTACACTCTATACCCTACACTCTATACCCTACACTCTACACTCTATACCCTATACTCTATACCCTACACTCTTTGCCCTACACTCTATACCCTACACTCTACACCCTACACTCTATACCCCACACTCTATACCATACACTCTATACCCTACACTCTACACTCTATACCCTACACTCTATACCCTACACTCTATGCCCTACACTCTATACCCTACACTCTTCACCCTACACTCTATACCCTACACACTATACCATACACTCTATACCCTACACTCTACACTCTATACCCTACACTCTACACCCTACACTCTATACCCTACACTCTATACCATACACTCTATACCCTACACTCTACACTCTATACCCTACACTCTAAACTCTATACCCTACACTCTATACCCTACACTCTATACCCTACACTCTATACCCTACACTCTACACTCTATACCCTACACTCTATACCCTACACTCTATACCCTACACTCTATACCCTACACTCTATACCCTACACTCTACACTCTATGCCCTACACTCTACACTCCATACCCTACACTCTACACTCTATACCCTACACTCTACACTCTATACCCTACACTCTATACCCTACACTCTATACCCTACACTCTATACCCTACACTCTACACTCTATGCCCTACACTCTACACTCTATACCTTAAACTCTACACTCTATTCCCTACACTCTATACCCTACACTCTATACCCTACACTCTATACCCTACACTCTACACTCTCTACCCCACACTCTCTACCCTACACTCTATACCCTACACTCTATACCCTACACTCTACACTCTATACCCTACACTCTACACCCTACACTCTATACCCTACACTCTATACCCTACACTCTACACTCTATGCCCTACACTCTACACTCTATACCCTACACTCTATACCCTACACTCTATACCCTACACTCGACACTCTATACCCTACACTTTATACCCTACACTCTATGCCCTACACTCTATACCCTACACTCTATACCCTACACTCTATACCCTACACTCTACACTCTATACCCTACACTCTATACTCTACACTCTACACTCTAAACCCTACACTCTATACCCTACACTCTATACCCTACACTCTACACTCTATACCCTACACTCTATACCCTACACTCTATGCCCTACACTCTATACCCTACACTCTATACCCTACACTCTATACCCTACACTCTATACCCTACACTCTACACTCTATACCCTACACTCTATACCCTACACTCTATACCCTACACTCTACACTCTCTACCCTACACTCTCTACCCTACACTCTATACCCTACACTCTATACCCTACACTCTACACTCTATACCCTACACTCTACACCCTACACTCTATACCCTACACTCTATACCCTACACTCTACACTCTATGCCCTACACTCTACACTCTATACCCTACACTCTATACCCTACACTCTATACCCTACACTCGACACTCTATACCCTACACTTTATACCCTACACTCTATGCCCTACACTCTATACCCTACACTCTATACCCTACACTCTATACCCTACACTCTACACTCTATACCCTACACTCTATACTCTACACTCTACACTCTAAACCCTACACTCTATACCCTACACTCTATACCCTACACTCTACACTCTATACCCTACACTCTATACCCTACACTCTATGCCCTACACTCTATACCCTACACTCTATACCCTACACTCTATACCCTACACTCTATAACCTACACTCTACACTCTATACCCTACACTCTATACCCTACACTCTATGCCCTACACTCTATACCCTACACTCTATACCCTACACTCTACACCCTACACTCTACACTCTATACCCTACACTCTATACCCTACACTCTATACCCTACACTCTACACTCTCTACCCTACACTCTCTACCCTACACTCTATACCCTACACTCTATACCCTACACTCTACACTCTATACCCTACACTCTACACCCTACACTCTATACCCTACACTCTATACCCTACACTCTACACTCTATGCCCTACACTCTACACTCTATTCCCTACACTCTATACCCTACACTCTATACCCTACACTCGACACTCTATACCCTACACTTTATACCCTACACTCTATGCCCTACACTCTATACCCTACACTCTATACCCTACACTCTATACCCTACACTCTACACTCTATACCCTACACTCTATACTCTACACTCTACACTCTAAACCCTACACTCTATACCCTACACTCTATACCCTACACTCTACACTCTATACCCTACACTCTATACCCTACACTCTATGCCCTACACTCTATACCCTACACTCTATACCCTACACTCTATACCCTACACTCTATAACCTACACTCTACACTCTATACCCTACACTCTATACCCTACACTCTATGCCCTACACTCTATACCCTACACTCTATACCCTACACTCTACACCCTACACTCTACACTCTATACCCTACACTCTATACCCTACACTCTATACCCTACACTCTAATCCCTACACTCTACACTCTATACCCTACACTCTATATCCTACACTCTACACTCTATACCTTACACTCTACACTCTATTCCCTACACTCTATACCCTACACTCTATACCCTAAACTCTATACCCTACACTCTATACCCAACACTCTACACCCTACACTCTATACCCTACACTCTATACCATACACTCTATACCCTACACTCTACACTCTATACCCTACACTCTAAACTCTATACCCTACACTCTATAACCTACACTCTATACCCTACACTCTATACCCTACACTCTACAATCTATACCCTACACTCTATACCCTACACTCTATACCCTACACTCTATACCCTACACTCTATACCCTACACTCTATACCCTACACTCTACACTCTATGCCCTACACTCTACACTCTATACCCTACACTCTACACTCTATACCCTACACTCTACACTCTATACCCTACACTCTATACCCTACACTCTATACCCTACACTCTACACTCTATGCCCTACACTCTACACTCTATACCTTACACTCTACACTCTATTCCTACACTCTATACCCTACACTCTATACCCTACACTCTATACCCTACACTCTACACTCTCTACCCTACACTCTCTACCCTACACTCTATACCCTACACTCTACACTCTATGCCCTACACTCTAAACTCTATACCCTACACTCTATACCCTACACTCTATACCCTACACTCTACACTCTATACCCTACACTCTATACCCTACACTCTACACTCTATACCCTACACTCTATACCCTACACTCTATGCCCTACACTCTATACCCTACACTCTTCACCCTACACTCTATACCCTACACACTATACCATACACTCTATACCCTACACTCTACACTCTATACCCTACACTCTACACCCTACACTCTATACCCTACACTCTATACCATACACTCTATACCCTACACTCTACACTCTATACCCTACACTCTAAACTCTATACCCTACACTCTATACCCTACACTCTATACCCTACACTCTATACCCTACACTCTACACTCTATACCCTACACTCTACACTCTATACCCTACACTCTATACCCTACACTCTATACCCTACACTCTATACCCTACACTCTACACTCTATGCCCTACACTCTACACTCTATACCCTACACTCTACACTCTATACCTTACACTCTACACTCTATTCCCTACACTCTATACCCTACACTCTATACCCTAAACTCTATACCCTACACTCTATACCCAACACTCTACACCCTACACTCTATACCCTACACTCTATACCATACACTCTATACCCTACACTCTACACTCTATACCCTACACTCTAAACTCTATACCCTACACTCTATAACCTACACTATATACCCTACACTCTATACCCTACACTCTACAATCTATACCCTACACTCTACACTCTATACCCTACACTCTATACCCTACACTCTATACCCTACACTCTATACCCTACACTCTATACCCTACACTCTACACTCTATGCCCTACACTCTACACTCTATACCCTACACTCTACACTCTATACCCTACACTCTACACTCTATACCCTACACTCTATACCCTACACTCTATACCCTACACTCTACACTCTATGCCCTACACTCTACACTCTATACCTTACACTCTACACTCTATTCCTACACTCTATACCCTACACTCTATACCCTACACTCTATACCCTACACTCTACACTCTCTACCCTACACTCTCTACCCTACACTCTATACCCTACACTCTACACTCTATGCCCTACACTCTACACTCTATACCCTACACTCTATACCCTACACTCTATACCCTACACTCTACACTCTATACCCTACACTCTATACCCTACACTCTACACTCTATACCCTACACTCTATACCCTACACTCTATGCCCTACACTCTATACCCTACACTCTTCACCCTACACTCTATACCCTACACACTATACCATACACTCTATACCCTACACTCTACACTCTATACCCTACACTCTACACCCTACACTCTATACCCTACACTCTATACCATACACTCTATACCCTACACTCTACACTCTATACCCTACACTCTAAACTCTATACCCTACACTCTATACCCTACACTCTATACCCTACACTCTATACCCTACACTCTACACTCTATACCCTACACTCTACACTCTATACCCTACACTCTATACCCTACACTCTATACCCTACACTCTATACCCTACACTCTACACTCTATGCCCTACACTCTACACTCTATACCCTACACTCTACACTCTATACCCTACACTCTACACTCTATACCCTACACTCTATACCCTACACTCTATACCCTACACTCTATACCCTACACTCTACACTCTATGCCCTACACTCTACACTCTATACCTTAAACTCTACACTCTATTCCCTACACTCTATACCCTACACTCTATACCCTACACTCTACACTCTCTACCCTACACTCTCTACCCTACACTCTATACCCTACACTCTATACCCTACACTCTACAGTCTATACCCTACACTCTACACTCTATACCCTACACTCTATACCCTACACTCTATACCCTACACTCTACACTCTATGCCCTACACTCTACACTCTATACCCTACACTCTATACCCTACACTCTATACCCTACACTCGACACTCTATACCCTACACTTTATACCCTACACTCTATGCCCTACACTCTATACCCTACACTCTATACCCTACACTCTATACCCTACACTCTACACTCTATACCCTACACTCTATACTCTACACTCTACACTCTATACCCTACACTCTATACCCTACACTCTATACCCTACACTCTACACTCTATACCCTACACTCTATACCCTACACTCTATGCCCTAGACTCTATACCCTACACTCTATACCCTACACTCTATACCCTACACTCTATACCCTACACTCTACACTCTATACCCTACACTCTATACCCTACACTCTATAACCTACACTCTACACTCTATACCCTACACTCTATACCCTACACTCTATGCCCTACACTCTATACCCTACACTCTATACCCTACACTCTACACCCTACACTCTACACTCTATACCCTACACTCTATACCCTACACTCTATACCCTACACTCCAATCCCTACACTCTACACTCTATACCCTACACTCTATATCCTACACTCTACACTCTATACCTTACACTCTATACCCTACACTCTATAACCTACACTCTACACTCTATACCCTACACTCTATACCCTACACTCTATACCCTACACTCTATACCATACACTCTATACCCTACACTCTACACTCTATACCCTACACTCTACACCCTACACTCTATACCCTACACTCTAATCCCTACACTCTACACTCTATACCCTACACTCTATACCCTACACTCTACACTCTCTACCCTACACTCTCTACCCTACACTCTATACCCTACACTGTACACTCTATACCCTACACTCTACACTCTATACCCTACACTCTATACCCTACACTCTATACCCTACACTCTATACCCTACACTCTACACTCTATACCCTACACTCTATGCCCTACACTCTATACCCTACACTCTACACCCTACACTCTATACCCTACACTCTATACCATACACTCTATACCCTGCACTCTACACTCTATACTCTACACTCTACACTCTAATCCCTACACTCTACACTCTATACCCTACACTCTACACTCTTTACTCAACACTCTTTACCCTACACTCTATACCCTACACTCTATACCCTACACTCTATACCCTACACTCTACACTCTATACCCTACACTCTACACTCTATACCCTGCACTCTATACCCTACACTCTATACCCTACACTCTATACCCTACACTCTACACTATATACCCTACACTCTATAACCTACACTCTATACCCTACACTCTACACTCTATACCCTACACTCTTTGCCCTACACTCTATACCCCACACTCTATACCATACACTCTATACCCTACACTCTACACTCTATACCCTACACTCTGTACCCTACAATCTATGCCCTACACTCTATACCCTACACTCTACACCCTACACTCTATACCCTACACTCTATACCATACACTCTATACCCTACACTCTACACTCTATACCCTACACTCTACACCCTACACTCTATACCCTACACTCTAATCCCTACACTCTACACTCTATACCCTACACTCTATACCCTACACTCTACACTCTCTACCTTACACTCTCTACCCTACACTCTATACCCTACACTCTATACCCTACACTCTACACTCTATACCCTAAACTCTCCACTCTATACCCTACACTCTATACCCTACACTCTATACCCTACACTCTACACTCTATACCCTACACTCTATACCCTACACCCTATGCCCTACACTCTATACCCTACACTCTACACCCTACACTCTATACCGTGCACTCTATACCCTACACTTTATACACTACACTCTATACCCTACACTCTACACCCTACACTCTATACCTTACACTCTACACTCTATACCCTACACTCTATACCCTACACCCTATGCCCTATACTCTATACCCTACACTCTATACCATACACTCTATACCCTACACTCTATACCGTACACTCTATACCCTACACTCTATACCCTACACTCTATACCCTACACTCTACACCCTACACTCTATACCTTACACTCTATACCCTACACTCTATACCCTACACTCTAAACTCTATACCCTACACTCTACACTCTATACCCTACACTCTATACCCTACACTCTATACCTTACACTCTACACTCTATACCCTACACTCTATACCCTACACTCTATACCTACACTCTACACTCTATACCCTACACTCTATACCCTACACTCTATACCCTACACTCTACACTCTATACCCTACACTCTATACCCTACACTCTATGCCCTACACTCTATACCCTACACTCTATACCCTACACTCTATACCCTACACTCTACACTCTATACCCTACACTCTATACCCTACACTCTACACTCTATACCCTACACTCTATACCCTACACTCTACACTCTATACCCTACACTCTATACCCTACACTCTACACTCTATACCCTACACTCTATACCCTACACTCTATGCCCTACACTCTATACCCTACACTCTATACCCTACACTCTATACCCTACACTCTATACCCTACACTCTACACTCTATACCCTACACTCTATACCCTACACTCTATACCCTACACTCTACACTCTCTACCCTACACTCTCTACCCTACACTCTATACCCTACACTCTATACCCTACACTCTACACTCTATACCCTACACTCTACACCCTACACTCTATACCCTACACTCTATACCCTACACTCTACACTCTATGCCCTACACTCTACACTCTATACCCTACACTCTATACCCTACACTCTATACCCTACACTCGACACTCTATACCCTACACTTTATACCCTACACTCTATGCCCTACACTCTATACCCTACACTCTATACCCTACACTCTATACCCTACACTCTACACTCTATACCCTACACTCTATACTCTACACTCGACACTCTAAACCCTACACTCTATACCCTACACTCTATACCCTACACTCTACACTCTATACCCTACACTCTATACCCTACACTCTATGCCCTACACTCTATACCCTACACTCTATACCCTACACTCTATACCCTACACTCTATAACCTACACTCTACACTCTATACCCTACACTCTATACCCTACACTCTATGCCCTACACTCTATACCCTACACTCTATACCCTACACTCTACACCCTACACTCTACACTCTATACCCTACACTCTATACCCTACACTCTATGCCCTACACTCTAATCCCTACACTCTACACTCTATACCCTACACTCTATATCCTACACTCTACACTCTATACCTTACACTCTACACTCTATTCCCTACACTCTATACCCTACACTCTATACCCTAAACTCTATACCCTACACTCTATACCCAACACTCTACACCCTACACTCTATACCCTACACTCTATACCATACACTCTATACCCTACACTCTACACTCTATACCCTACACTCTAAACTCTATACCCTACACTCTATAACCTACACTCTATACCCTACACTCTATACCCTACACTCTACAATCTATACCCTACACTCTACACTCTATACCCTACACTCTATACCCTACACTCTATACCCTACACTCTATACCCTACACTCTATACCCTACACTCTACACTCTATGCCCTACACTCTACACTCTATACCCTACACTCTACACTCTATACCCTACACTCTACACTCTATACCCTACACTCTATACCCTACACTCTATACCCTACACTCTACACTCTATGCCCTACACTCTACACTCTATACCTTACACTCTACACTCTATTCCTACACTCTATACCCTACACTCTATACCCTACACTCTATACCCTACACTTTACACTCTCTACCCTACACTCTCTACCCTACACTCTATACCCTACACTCTACACTCTATGCCCTACACTCTACACTCTATACCCTACACTCTATACCCTACACTCTATACCCTACACTCTACACTCTATACCCTACACTCTATACCCTACACTCTACACTCTATACCCTACACTCTATACCCTACACTCTATGCCCTACACTCTATACCCTACACTCTTCACCCTACACTCTATACCCTACACACTATACCATACACTCTATACCCTACACTCTACACTCTATACCCTACACTCTACACCCTACACTCTATACCCTACACTCTATACCATACACTCTATACCCTACACTCTACACTCTATACCCTACACTCTAAACTCTATACCCTACACTCTATACTCTACACTCTATACCCTACACTCTATACCCTACACTCTACACTCTATACCCTACACTCTACACTCTATACCCTACACTCTATACCCTACACTCTATACCCTACACTCTATACCCTACACTCTACACTCTATGCCCTACACTCTACACTCTATACCCTACACTCTACACTCTATACCCTACACTCTACACTCTATACCCTACACTCTATACCCTACACTCTATACCCTACACTCTATACCCTACACTCTACACTCTATGCCCTACACTCTACACTCTATACCTTAAACTCTACACTCTATTCCCTACACTCTATACCCTACACTCTATACCCTACACTCTATACCCTACACTCTACACTCTCTACCCTACACTCTCTACCCTACACTCTATACCCTACACTCTATACCCTACACTCTACACTCTATACCCTACACTCTACACTCTATACCCTACACTCTATACCCTACACTCTATACCCTACACTCTACACTCTATGCCCTACACTCTACACTCTATACCCTACACTCTATACCCTACACTCTATACCCTACACTCGACACTCTATACCCTACACTTTATACCCTACACTCTATGCCCTACACTCTATACCCTACACTCTATACCCTACACTCTATACCCTACACTCTACACTCTATACCCTACACTCTATACTCTACACTCTACACTCTATACCCTACACTCTATACCCTACACTCTACACTCTATACCCTACACTCTATACCCTACACTCTATGCCCTACACTCTATACCCTACACTCTATACCCTACACTCTATACCCTACACTCTATACCCTACACTCTACACTCTATACCCTACACTCTATACCCTACACTCTATAACCTACACTCTACACTCTATACCCTACACTCTATACCCTACACTCTATACCCTACACTCTACACCCTACACTCTACACTCTATACCCTACACTCTATACCCTACACTCTAATCCCTACACTCTACACTCTATACCCTACACTCTATATCCTACACTCTACACTCTATACCTTACACTCTACACTCTATTCCCTACACTCTATACCCTACACTCTATACCATACACTCTATACCCTACACTCTACACTCTATACCCTACACTCTACACCCTACACTCTATACCCTACACTCTAATCCCTACACTCTAATCCCTACACTCTACACTCTATACCCTACACTCTATACCCTACACTCTACACTCTCTACCCTACACTCTCTACCCTACACTCTATACCCTACACTGTACACTCTATACCCTACACTCTACACTCTATACCCTACACTCTATACCCTACACTCTATACCCTACACTCTATACCCTACACTCTACACTCTATACCCTACACTCTATGCCCTACACTCTATACCCTACACTCTACACCCTACACTCTATACCCTACACTCTATACCATACACTCTATACCCTGCACTCTACACTCTATACTCTACACTCTACACTCTAATCCCTACACTCTACACTCTATACCCTACACTCTACACTCTTTACTCAACACTCTTTACCCTACACTCTATACCCTACACTCTATACCCTACACTCTATACCCTACACTCTACACTCTATACCCTACACTCTACACTCTATACCCTGCACTCTATACCCTACACTCTATACCCTACACTCTATACCCTACACTCTACACTATATACCCTACACTCTATAACCTACACTCTATACCCTACACTCTACACTCTATACCCTACACTCTTTGCCCTACACTCTATACCCCACACTCTATACCATACACTCTATACCCTACACTCTACACTCTATACCCTACACTCTGTACCCTACAATCTATGCCCTACACTCTATACCCTACACTCTACACCCTACACTCTATACCCTACACTCTATACCATACACTCTATACCCTACACTCTACACTCTATACCCTACACTCTACACCCTACACTCTATACCCTACACTCTAATCCCTACACTCTACACTCTATACCCTACACTCTATACCCTACACTCTACACTCTCTACCTTACACTCTCTACCCTACACTCTATACCCTACACTCTATACCCTACACTCTACACTCTATACCCTACACTCTACACTCTATACCCTACACTCTATACCC
Source organism: Ranitomeya imitator (assembly GCF_032444005.1). NCBI lineage: Eukaryota > Metazoa > Chordata > Amphibia > Anura > Dendrobatidae > Ranitomeya > Ranitomeya imitator. Next base: position 204,270,874 of record NC_091287.1, on the reverse strand, counting down.
TAAACTCTCCACTCTATACCCTACACTCTATACCCTACACTCTATACCCTACACTCTACACTCTATACCCTACACTCTATACCCTACACCCTATGCCCTACACTCTATACCCTACACTCTACACCCTACACTCTATACCGTGCACTCTATACCCTACACTTTATACACTACACTCTATACCCTACACTCTACACCCTACACTCTATACCTTACACTCTACACTCTATACCCTACACTCTATACCCTACACCCTATGCCCTACACTCTATACCCTACACTCTATACCATACACTCTATACCCTACACTCTATACCGTACACTCTATACCCTACACTCTATACCCTACACTCTATACCCTACACCCTACACTCTATACCTTACACTCTATACCCTACACTCTATACCCTACACTCTAAACTCTATACCCTACACTCTACACTCTATACCCTACACTCTATACCCTACACTCTATACCTTACACTCTACACTCTATACCCTACACTCTATACCCTACACTCTATACCTACACTCTACACTCTATACCCTACACTCTATACCCTACACTCTATACCCTACACTCTACACTCTATACCCTACACTCTATACCCTACACTCTATGCCCTACACTCTATACCCTACACTCTATACCCTACACTCTATACCCTACACTCTACACTCTATACCCTACACTCTATACCCTACACTCTACACTCTATACCCTACACTCTATACCCTACACTCTACACTCTATACCCTACACTCTATACCCTACACTCTATGCCCTACACTCTATACCCTACACTCTATACCCTTCACTCTATACCCTACACTCTACACTCTATACCCTACACTCTATACCCTACACATTATACCCTACACTCTACACTCTATACCCTACACTCTATACCCTACACTCTATGCCCTACACTCTATACCCTACACTCTATACCCTACACTCTATACCCTACACTCTATTTCCTACACTCTATACCCTACACTCTACACTCTATACCCTACACTCTATACCCTACACTCTATACCCTACACTCTAAACTCTATACCCTACACTCTATACCCTACACTCTATGCCCTACACTCTATACCCTACACTCTATACCCTACACTCTATACCCTACACTCTACACTACATACCCTACACTCTATACCATACACTCTATACCCTACACTCTACACTCTATACCCTACACTCTATACCCTACACTCTTTGCCCTACACTCTATACCCTACACTCTATACCCTACACTCTATACCCTACACTCTATACCATACACTCTATACCCTACACTCTACACTCTATACCCTACACTCTACACCCTACACTCTATACCCTACACTCTATGCCCTACACTCCATACCCTACACTCTACACCCTACATTCTATACCCTACACTCTATACCATACACTCTATACCCTACACTCTACACTCTATACCCTACACTCTACACCCTACACTCTATACCCTACACTCTAATCCCTACACTCTACACTCTATACCCTACACTCTATACCCTACACTCTACACTCTCTACCCTACACTCTCTACCCTACACTCTATACCCTACACTGTACACTCTATACCCTACACTCTACACTCTATACCCTACACTCTATACCCTACACTCTATACCCTACACTCTACACTCTATACCCTACACTCTATGCCCTACACTCTATACCCTACACTCTACACCCTACACTCTATACCCTACACTCTATACCATACACTCTATACCCTGCACTCTACACTCTATACTCTACACTCTACACCCTACACTCTAATCCCTACACTCTACACTCTATACCCTACACTCTACACTCTTTACCCAACACTCTTTACCCTACACTCTATACCCTACACTCTATACCCTACACTCTACACTCTATACCCTACACTCTACACTCTATACCCTCCACTCTATACCCTACACTCTATACCCTACGCTCTATACCCTACACTCTACACTATATACCCTACACTCTATAACCTTCACTCTATACCCTACACTCTACACTCTTTACCCTACACTCTATACCCTACACTCTTTGCCCTACACTCTATACCCCACACTCTATACCATACACTCTATACCCTACACTCTACACTCTATACCCTACACTCTATACCCTACAATCTATGCCCTACACTCTATACCCTACACTCTACACCCTACACTCTATACCCTACACTCTATACCATACACTCTATACCCTACACTCTACACTCTATACCCTACACTCTACACCCTACACTCTATACCCTACGCTCTAATCCCTACACTCTACACTCTATACCCTACACTCTATACCCTACACTCTACACTCTCTACCTTACACTCTCTACCCTACACTCTATACCCTACACTCTATACCCTACACTCTACACTCTATACCTTACACTCTACACTCTATACCCTACACTCTATACCCTACACTCTCCACTCTATACCCTACACTCTATACCCTACACTCTATACCCTACACTCTACACTCTATACCCTACACTCTATACCCTACACCCTATGCCCTACACTCTATACCCTACACTCTACACCCTACACTCTATACCGTGCACTCTATACCCTACACTCTATACCCTACACTCTATACCCTACACTCTACACCCTACACTCTATACCTTACACTCTACACTCTATACCCTACACTCTATACCCTACACCCTATGCCCTACACTCTATACCCTACACTCTATACCATACACTCTATACCCTACACTCTATACCGTACACTCTATACCCTACACTCTATACCCTACACTCTATACCCTACACTCTACACCCTACACTCTATACCTTACACTCTATACCCTACACTCTATACCCTACACTCTAAACTCTATACCCTACACTCTACACTCTATACCCTACACTCTATACCCTACACTCTACACTCTATACCCTACACTCTATACCCTACACTCTATACCTACACTCTACACTCTATACCCTACACTCTATACCCTACACTCTATACCCTACACTCTACACTCTATACCCTACTCTCTATACCCTACACTCTATGCCCTACACTCTATACCCTACACTCTATACCCTACACTCTATACCCTACACTCTACACTCTATACCCTACACTCTATACCCTACACTCTACACTCTATACCCTACACTCTATACCATACACTCTACACTCTATACCCTACACTCTATACCCTACACTCTATGCCCTACACTCTATACCCTACACTCTATGCCCTACACTCTATACCCTACACTCTATACCCTTCACTCTATACCCTACACTCTACACTCTATACCCTACACTCTATACCCTACACATTATACCCTACACTCTACACTCTATACCCTACACTCTATACCCTACACTCTATGCCCTACACTCCATACCCTACACTCTATACCCTACACTCTATACCCTACACTCTATTTCCTACACTCTATACCCTACACTCTACACTCTATACCCTACACTCTATACCCTACACTCTATACCCTACACTCTAAACTCTATACCCTACACTCTATACCCTACACTCTATGCCCTACACTCTATACCCTACACTCTATACCCTACACGCTATACCCTACACTCTACACTCTATACATTACACTCTATACCCTACACTCTATACCCTACACTCTAATCCCTACACTCTACACTCTATACCCTACACTCTATACCCTACACTCTACACTCTATACCTTACACTCTACACTCTATTCCCTACACTCTATACCCTACACTCTATACCCTACACTTTATACCCTACACTCTATACCCAACACTCTACACCCTACACTCTATACCCTACACTCTATACCATACACTCTATACCCTACACTCTACACTCTATACCCTACACTCTAAACTCTATACCCTACACTCTATACCCTACACTCTATACCCTACACTCTATACCCTACACTCTACACCCTACACTCTACACTCTATACCCTACACTTTATACCCTACACTCTATACCCTACACTCTATACCCTACACTCTATACCCTACACTCTATACCCTACACTCTACACTCTATGCCCTACACTCTACACTCTATACCTCACACTCTACACTCTATTCCCTACACTCTATACCCTACAGTCTACACTCTCTACCCTACACTCTCTACCCTACACTCTATACCCTACACTCTATACCCTACACTCTACACTCTATACCCTACACTCTACACTCTATGCCCTACACTCTACACTCTATACCTTAAACTCTACACTCTATTCCCTACACTCTATACCCTACACTCTATACCCTACACTCTATACCCTACACTCTACACTCTCTACCCTACACTCTCTACCCTACACTCTATACCCTACACTCTATACCCTACACTCTACACTCTATACCCTACACTCTACACTCTATACCCTACACTCTATACCCTACACTCTATACCCTACACTCTACACTCTATGCCCTACACTCTACACTCTATACCCTACACTCTATACCCTACACTCTATACCCTACACTCGACACTCTATACCCTACACTTTATACCCTACACTCTATGCCCTACACTCTATACCCTACACTCTGTACCCTACACTCTATACCCTACACTCTACACTCTATACCCTACACTCTATACTCTACACTCTACACTCTATACCCTACACTCTATACCCTACACTCTATACCCTACACTCTACACTCTATACCCTACACTCTATACCCTACACTCTATGCCCTACACTCTATACCCTACACTCTATACCCTACACTCTATACCCTACACTCTATACCCTACACTCTACACTCTATACCCTACACTCTATACCCTACACTCTATAACCTACACTCTACACTCTATACCCTACACTCCATACCCTACACTCTATGCCCTACACTCTATACCCTACACTCTACACCCTACACTCTACACTCTATACCCTACACTCTATACCCTACACTCTATACCCTACACTCTAATCCCTACACTCTACACTCTATACCCTACACTCTATATCCTACACTCTACACTCTATACCTTACACTCTACACTCTATTCCCTACACTCTATACCCTACACTCTATACCCTAAACTCTATACCCTACACTCTATACCCAACACTCTACACCCTACACTCTATACCCTACACTCTATACCATACACTCTATACCCTACACTCTACACTCTATACCCTACACTCTAAACTCTATACCCTACACTCTATAACCTACACTCTATACCCTACACTCTATACCCTACACTCTACACTCTATACCCTACACTCTACACTCTATACCCTACACTCTATACCCTACACTCTATACCCTACACTCTATACCCTACACTCTATACCCTACACTCTACACTCTATGCCCTACACTCTACACTCTATACCCTACACTCTACACTCTATACCCTACACTCTACACTCTATACCCTACACTCTATACCCTACACTCTATACCCTACACTCTACACTCTATGCCCTACACTCTACACTCTATACCTTACACTCTACACTCTATTCCTACACTCTATACCCTACACTCTATACCCTACACTCCATACCCTACACTCTACACTCTCTACCCTACACTCTCTACCCTACACTCTATACCCTACACTCTACACTCTATGCCCTACACTCTACACTCTATACCCTACACTCTATACCCTACACTCTATACCCTACACTCTACACTCTATACCCTACACTCTATACCCTACACTCTACACTCTATACCCTACACTCTACACTCTATACCCTACACTTTATACCCTACACTCTATACCCTACACTCTATACCCTACACTCTATACCCTACACTCTACACTCTATGCCCTACACTCTACACTCTATACCCTACACTCTACACTCTATACCCTACACTCTACACTCTATACCCTACACTCTATATCCTACACTCTATACCCTACACTCTATACCCTACACTCTACACTCTATGCCCTACACTCTACACTCTATACCTCACACTCTACACTCTATTCCCTACACTCTATACCCTACAGTCTACACTCTCTACCCTACACTCTCTACCCTACACTCTATACCCTACACTCTATACCCTACACTCTACACTCTATACCCTACACTCTATACCCTACACTCTATACCCTACACTCTACATTCTATACCCTACACTCTATACCCTACACTCTTTGCCCTACACTCTATACCCTACACTCTATACCCTACACTCTATACCCCACACTCTATACCATACACTCTATACCCTACACTCTACACTCTATGCCCTACACTCTATACCCTACACTCAATACCCTACACTCTACACTCTATACCCTACACTCTACACTCTATACCCTGCACTCTATACCCTACACTCTATACCCTACACTCTACACTATATACCCTACACTCTATACCCTACACTCTATACCCTACACTCTACACTCTATACCCTACACTCTATACCCTACACTCTTTGCCCTACACTCTATACCCTACACTCTACACCCTACACTCTATACCCCACACTCTATACCATACACTCTATACCCTACACTCTACACTCTATACCCTACACTCTATACCCTACACTCTATGCCCTACACTCTATACCCTACACTCTTCACCCTACACTCTATACCCTACACACTATACCATACACTCTATACCCTACACTCTACACTCTATACCCTACACTCTACACCCTACACTCTATACCCTAAACTCTATACCATACACTCTACACCCTACACTCTACACTCTATACCCTACACTCTAAACTCTATACCCTACACTCTATACCCTACACTCTATACCCTACACTCTATACCCTACACTCTATACCCTACACTCTACACTCTATACCCTACACTCTACACTCTATACCCTACACTCTATACCCTACACTCTATACCCTACACTCTATACCCTACACTCTACACTCTATGCCCTACACTCTACACTCTATACCCTACACTCTACACTCTATACCCTACACTCTACACTCTATACCCTACACTCTATACCCTACACTCTATACCCTACACTCTATACCCTACACTCTACACTCTATGCCCTACACTCTACACTCTATACCTTAAACTCTACACTCTATTCCCTACACTCTATACCCTACACTCTATACCCTACACTCTATACCCTACACTCTACACTCTCTACCCTACACTCTCTACCCTACACTCTATACCCTACACTCTATACCCTACACTCTACACTCTATACCCTACACTCTACACCCTACACTCTATACCCTACACTCTATACCCTACACTCTACACTCTATGCCCTACACTCTACACTCTATACCCTACACTCTATACCCTACACTCTATACCCTACACTCGACACTCTATACCCTACACTTTATACCCTACACTCTATGCCCTACACTCTATACCCTACACTCTATACCCTACACTCTACACTCTATACCCTACACTCTATACTCTACACTCTACACTCTAAACCCTACACTCTATACCCTACACTCTATACCCTACACTCTACACTCTATACCCTACACTCTATACCCTACACTCTATGCCCTACACTCTATACCCTACACTCTATACCCTACACTCTATACCCTACACTCTACACTCTATACCCTACACTCTATACCCTACACTCTATACCCTACACTCTACACTCTCTACCCTACACTCTCTACCCTACACTCTATACCCTACACTCTATACCCTACACTCTACACTCTATACCCTACACTCTACACCCTACACTCTATACCCTACACTCTATACCCTACACTCTACACTCTATGCCCTACACTCTACACTCTATACCCTACACTCTATACCCTACACTCTATACCCTACACTCGACACTCTATACCCTACACTTTATACCCTACACTCTATGCCCTACACTCTATACCCTACACTCTATACCCTACACTCTATACCCTACACTCTACACCCTACACTCTATACTCTACACTCTACACTCTAAACCCTACACTCTATACCCTACACTCTATACCCTACACTCTACACTCTATACCCTACACTCTATACCCTACACTCTATGCCCTACACTCTATACCCTACACTCTATACCCTACACTCTATACCCTACACTCTATAACCTACACTCTACACTCTATACCCTACACTCTATACCCTACACTCTATGCCCTACACTCTATACCCTACACTCTATACCCTACACTCTACACCCTACACTCTACACTCTATACCCTACACTCTATACCCTACACTCTATACCCTACACTCTAATCCCTACACTCTACACTCTATACCCTACACTCTATATCCTACACTCTACACTCTATACCTTACACTCTACACTCTATTCCCTACACTCTATACCCTACACTCTATACCCTAAACTCTATACCCTACACTCTATACCCAACACTCTACACCCTACACTCTATACCCTACACTCTATACCATACACTCTATACCCTACACTCTACACTCTATACCCTACACTCTAAACTCTATACCCTACACTCTATAACCTACACTCTATACCCTACACTCTATACCCTACACTCTACACTCTATACCCTACACTCTACACTCTATACCCTACACTCTATACCCTACACTCTATACCCTACACTCTATACCCTACACTCTATACCCTACACTCTACACTCTATGCCCTACACTCTACACTCTATACCCTACACTCTACACTCTATACCCTACACTCTACACTCTATACCCTACACTCTATACCCTACACTCTATACCCTACACTCTACACTCTATGCCCTACACTCTACACTCTATACCTTACACTCTACACTCTATTCCTACACTCTATACCCTACACTCTATACCCTACACTCTATACCCTACACTCTACACTCTCTACCCTACACTCTCTACCCTACACTCTATACCCTACACTCTACACTCTATGCCCTACACTCTACACTCTATACCCTACACTCTATACCCTACACTCTATACCCTACACTCTACACTCTATACCCTACACTCTATACCCTACACTCTACACTCTATACCCTACACTCTATACCCTACACTCTATGCCCTACACTCTATACCCTACACTCTTCACCCTACACTCTATACCCTACACACTATACCATACACTCTATACCCTACACTCTACACTCTATACCCTACACTCTACACCCTACACTCTATACCCTACACTCTATACCATACACTCTATACCCTACACTCTACACTCTATACCCTACACTCTAAACTCTATACCCTACACTCTATACCCTACACTCTATACCCTACACTCTATACCCTACACTCTACACTCTATACCCTACACTCTACACTCTATACCCTACACTCTATACCCTACACTCTATACCCTACACTCTATACCCTACACTCTATACCCTACACTCTACACTCTATGCCCTACACTCTACACACTATACCCTACACTCTACACTCTATACCCTACACTCTACACTCTATACCCTACACTCTATACCCTACACTCTATACCCTACACTCTATACCCTACACTCTACACTCTATGCCCTACACTCTACACTCTATACCTTAAACTCTACACTCTATTCCCTACACTCTATACCCTACACTCTATACCCTACACTCTATACCCTACACTCTACACTCTCTACCCTACACTCTCTACCCTACACTCTATACCCTACACTCTATACCCTACACTCTACACTCTATACCCTACACTCTACACTCTATACCCTACACTCTATACCCTACACTCTATACCCTACACTCTACACTCTATGCCCTACACTCTACACTCTATACCCTACACTCTATACCCTACACTCTATACCCTACACTCGACACTCTATACCCTACACTTTATACCCTACACTCTATGCCCTACACTCTATACCCTACACTCTATACCCTACACTCTATACCCTACACTCTACACTCTATACCCTACACTCTATACTCTACACTCTACACTCTATACCCTACACTCTATACCCTACACTCTATACCCTACACTCTACACTCTATACCCTACACTCTATACCCTACACTCTATGCCCTACACTCTATACCCTACACTCTATACCCTACACTCTATACCCTACACTCTATACCCTACACTCTACACTCTATACCCTACACTCTATACCCTACACTCTATAACCTACACTCTACACTCTATACCCTACACTCTATACCCTACACTCTATGCCCTACACTCTATACCCTACACTCTATACCCTACACTCTACACCCTACACTCTACACTCTATACCCTACACTCTATACCCTACACTCTATACCCTACACTCTAATCCCTACACTCTACACTCTATACCCTACACTCTATATCCTACACTCTACACTCTATACCTTACACTCTACACTCTATTCCCTACACTCTATACCCTACACTCTATACCCTAAACTCTATACCCTACACTCTATACCCAACACTCTACACCCTACACTCTATACCCTACACTCTATACCATACACTCTATACCCTACACTCTACACTCTATACCCTACACTCTAAACTCTATACCCTACACTCTATAACCTACACTCTATACCCTACACTCTATACCCTACACTCTACACTCTATACCCTACACTCTACACTCTATACCCTACACTCTATACCCTACACTCTATACCCTACACTCTACACCCTACACTCTATACTCTACACTCTACACTCTAAACCCTACACTCTATACCCTACACTCTATACCCTACACTCTACACTCTATACCCTACACTCTATACCCTACACTCTATGCCCTACACTCTATACCCTACACTCTATACCCTACACTCTATACCCTACACTCTATAACCTACACTCTACACTCTATACCCTACACTCTATACCCTACACTCTATGCCCTACACTCTATACCCTACACTCTATACCCTACACTCTACACCCTACACTCTACACTCTATACCCTACACTCTATACCCTACACTCTATACCCTACACTCTAATCCCTACACTCTACACTCTATACCCTACACTCTATATCCTACACTCTACACTCTATACCTTACACTCTACACTCTATTCCCTACACTCTATACCCTACACTCTATACCCTAAACTCTATACCCTACACTCTATACCCAACACTCTACACCCTACACTCTATACCCTACACTCTATACCATACACTCTATACCCTACACTCTACACTCTATACCCTACACTCTAAACTCTATACCCTACACTCTATAACCTACACTCTATACCCTACACTCTATACCCTACACTCTACACTCTATACCCTACACTCTACACTCTATACCCTACACTCTATACCCTACACTCTATACCCTACACTCTATACCCTACACTCTATACATATAGAGTATAGAGTGTAGGGTATAGAGTGTAGGGTATAGAGTGTAGGGTATAGAGTGCAGGGTATAGAGTATAGAGTGTAGGGTATAGAGTGTATGGTATAGAGTGTGGGGTATAGAGTGTAGGGTATAGAGTGTAGGGTATAGAGTGTAGGGTATAGAGTGTAGGGTATAGAGTGTAGAGTGTAGGGTATAGAGTGTAGAGTGTAGGGTATAGAGTGTAGGGTATATAGTGTAGAGTGTAGGGTATAGAGTGTAGGGTATAGAGCGTAGGGTATAGAGTGCAGGGTATAGAGTGTAGAGTGTAGGGTATAGAGTGTAGAGTGTAGGGTATAGAGTGTAGGGTATAGAGTGTAGGGTATAGAGTGTTGGGTATAGAGTGTAGGGTATAGAGTTTAGAGTGTAGGGTATAGAGTGTAGAGTGTAGGGTATAGAGTGTATGGTATAGAGTGTAGGGTATAGAGTGTAGGGTGTAGAGTGTTGGGTATAGAGTGTATGGTATAGAGTGTAGGGTATAGAGTGTAGGGTATAGAGTGTAGGGAATAGAGTGTAGAATGTAAGGTATAGAGTGTAGAGTGTAGGGTATAGAGTGTAGGGTATAGAGTGTAGAGTGTAGGGATTAGAGTGTAGGGTATAGAGTGTAGGGTATAGAGTGTAGGGTATAGAGTGTAGAGTGTAGGGTATAGAGTGTAGGGTATAGAGTGTAGGGCATAGAGTGTAGGGTATAGAGTGTAGGGTATAGAGTGTAGAGTGTAGGGTATAGAGTGTAGGGTATAGAGTGTAGGGTATAGAGTGTAGAGTGTAGGGTATAGAGTGTAGGGTATAGAGTGTAGGGTGTAGAGTGTAGGGTATAGAGTATAGGGCATAGAGTGTAGGGTATAGAGTGTAGGGTATAGAGTGTAGAGTGTAGGGTATAGAGTGTAGGGTATAGAGTGTAGGGAATAGAGTGTAGAGTGTAAGGTATAGAGTGTAGAGTGTAGGGTATAGAGTGTAGGGTATAGAGTGTAGAGTGTAGGGATTAGAGTGTAGGGTATAGAGTGTGGGGTATAGAGTGTAGGGTATAGAGTGTAGAGTGTAGGGTATAGAGTGTAGGGTATAGAGTGTAGGGTATAGAGTGTAGGGCTTAGAGTGTAGGGTATAGAGTGTAGGGTACAGAGTTTAGAGTGTAGGGTATAGAGTGTAGGGTATAGAGTGTAGGGTATAGAGTGTAGGGCATAGAGTGTAGGGTATAGATTGTAGGGTATAGAGTGTAGAGTGTAGGGTATAGAGTGTAGGGTATAGAGTGTAGGGTATAGAGTGTAGAGTGTAGGGTATAGAGTGTAGGGTATAGAGTGTAGGGTATAGAGTGTAGGGCATAGAGTGTATGGTATAGAGTGTAGGGTATAGAGTGTAGAGTGTAGGGTATAGAGTGTAGGGTATAGAGTGTAGGGTACAGAGTGTAGAGTGTAGGGTATAGAGTGTAGGGAATAGAGTGTAGGGTATAGAGTGTAGAGTGTAGGGTATAGTGTGTAGGGTATAGAGTGTAGGGTATAGAGTGTAGGGCATAGAGTGTAGGGTATAGAGTGTAGGGTATAGAGGGTAGAGTGTAGGGTATAGAGTGTAGGGTATAGAGTGTAGGGTATAGAGTGTAAAGTGTAGGGTATAGAGTGTAGGGTATAGAGTGTAGAGTATAGAGTGTAGAGTGTAGGGTATAGAGTGTAGGGTATAGAGTGTAGGGTATAGAGTGTAGAGTGTAGGGTATAGAGTTTAGAGTGTAGGGTATAGAGTGTAGGGTATAGAGTGTAAGGTATAGAGTGTAGGGTGTAGAGTGTAGGGTATAGAGTGTAGGGTATAGAGTGTAGGGTATAGAGTGTACGGTATAGAGTGTAGGGTATAGAGTGTATGGTATAGAGTGTAGGGTATAGAGTGTAGGGCATAGAGTGTAGGGTATAGAGTGTAGGGTATAGAGTGTATTGTGTAAGGTATAGAGTGTAGGGTGTAGAGTGTAGGGTATAGAGTGTAGGGTATAGAGTGTAGGGTATAGAGTGTACGGTATAGAGTGTAGGGTATAGAGTGTAGGGTGTAGAGTGTAGGGTATAGAGTGTAGGGCATAGTGTGTAGGGTATAGAGTGTAGGGTATAGAGTGTAGAGTGTAGGGTATAGAGCGTAGGGTATAGAGTGTAGGGTATAGAGTGGAGAGTGTAGGGATTAGAGTGTAGGGTCAACAGTGTAGGGTGTAGAGTGTAGGGTATAGAGTGTAGAGTGTAGGGTATAGAGTGTATGGTATAGAGTGTAGGGTATAGAGTGTAGGGTGTAGAGTGTAGGGTATAGAGTGCAGGGCATAGAGTGTAGGGTATAGAGTGTAGGGTATAGAGTGTAGGGTATAGAGTGTAGAGTGTAGGGATTAGAGTGTAGGGTCAACAGTGTAGGGTGTAGAGTGTAGGGTATAGAGTGTAGAGTGTAGGGTATAGAGTGTATGGTATAGAGTGTAGGGTATAGAGTGTAGGGTGTAGAGTGTAGGGTATAGAGTGCAGGGCATAGAGTGTAGGGTATAGAGTGTAGGGTATAGAGTGTAGAGTGTAGAGTATAGAGTGTATGGTATAGAGTGTGGGGTATAGAGTGTAGGGTATAGAGTATAGGGTATAAAGTGTAGGGCAAAGAGTGTAGGGTATAGAGTGTAGGGTATAGAGTGTAGAGTGTAGGGTATAGAGTGTAGGGTATAGAGTTTAGGGAATATAGTGTAGAGTGTAGGGTATAGAGTGTAGGGTATAGAGTGTAGGGTATAGAGTGCAGGGTATAGAGTGTAGAGTGTAGGGTATAGAGTGTATGGTATAGAGTGTGGGGTATAGAGTGTAGGGTATAGAGTGTAGGGTATAGAGTGTAGGGTATAGAGTGTAGGGTATAGAGTGTAGAGTGTAGGGTATAGAGTGTAGAGTGTAGGGTATAGAGTGTAGGGTATATAGTGTAGAGTGTAGGGTATAGAGTGTAGGGTATAGAGTGTAGGGTATAGAGTGCAGGGTATAGAGTGTAGAGTGTAGGGTATAGAGTGGAGAGTGTAGGGTATAGAGTGTAGGGTATAGAGTGTAGGGTATAGAGTGTTGGGTAAAGAGTGTAGAGTGTAGGGTATAGAGTGTAGAGTGTAGGGATTAGAGTGTAAGGTATAGAGTGTAGGGTGTAGAGTGTAGGGTATAGAGTGTAGAGTGCAGGGTATAGAGTGTATGGTATAGAGTGTAGGGTATAGAGTGTAGAGTGTAGGGTATAGAGTGTAGGGTATAGAGTGTAGGGTATAGAGTGTAGAGTGTAGGGTGTAGAGTGTAGGGTATAGAGTGTATGGTATAGAGTGTAGGGTATAGAATGTAGGGTGTAGAGTGTAGGGTATAGAGTGTAGGGCACAGAGTGTAGGGTATAGAGTGTAGGGTGTAGAGTGTAGGGTATAGAGTGTAGAGTGTAGGGTATAGAGTGTATGGTATAGAGTGTAGGGTATAGAGTTTAGGGTATAGAGTGTAGGGTATAGAGTGTATTGTGTAAGGTATAGAGTGTAGGGTGTAGAGTGTAGGGTATAGAGTGTAGGGTATAGAGTGTAGGGTATAGAGTGTACGGTATAGAGTGTAGGGTATAGAGTGTAGGGTGTAGAGTGTAGGGTATAGAGTGTAGGGCATAGTGTGTAGGGTATAGAGTGTAGGGTATAGAGTGTAGAGTGTAGGGTATAGAGTGTAGGGTATAGAGTGTAGGGTATAGAGTGGAGAGTGTAGGGTATAGAGCGTAGGGTATAGAGTGTAGGGTGTAGAGTGTAGGGTATAGAGTGTAGGGTATAGAGTGTAGAGTGTAGGGTATAGAGTGTAGAGTGTAGGGTATAGAGTGTAGGGTATAGAGTGTAGGGTAGAGAGTGTAAGGTAGAGAGTGTAGAGTGTAGGGTATAGAGTGTAGGGTATAGAGTGTAGAGTGTAGGGATTAGAGTGTAGGGTCTACAGTGTAGGGTGTAGAGTGTAGGGTATGGAGTGTAGAGTGTAGGGTATAGAGTGTATGGTATAGAGTGTAGGGTATAGAGTGTAGGGTGTAGAGTGTAGGGTATAGAGTGTAGGGCATAGAGTGTAGGGTATAGAGTGTAGGGTATAGAGTGTAGAGTGTAGGGTATAGAGTGTATGGTATAGAGTGTGGGGTATAGAGTGTAGGGTATAGAGTGTAGGGTATAGAGTGTAGGGCAAAGAGTGTAGGGTATAGAGTGTAGGGTATAGAGTGTAGGGTATAGAGTGTAGGGTATAGAGTGTAGGGTATATAGTGTAGAGTGTAGGGTATAGAGTGTAGGGTATAGAGTGTAGGGTATAGAGTGCAGGGTATAGAGTGTAGAGTGTAGGGTATAGAGTGTATGGTATAGAGTGTGGGGTATAGAGTGTAGGGTATAGAGTGTAGGGTATAGAGTGTAGGGTATAGAGTGTAGGGTATAGAGTGTAGAGTGTAAGGTAGAGAGTGTAGAGTGTAGGGTATATAGTGTAGGGTATATAGTGTAGAGTGTAGGGTATAGAGTGTAGGGTATAGAGCGTAGGGTATAGAGTGCAGGGTATAGAGTGTAGAGTGTAGGGTATAGAGTGTAGAGTGTAGGGTATAGAGTGTAGGGTATAGAGTGTAGGGTATAGAGTGTTGGGTAAAGAGTGTAGAGTGTAGGGTATAGAGTGTAGAGTGTAGGGATTAGAGTGTAAGGTATAGAGTGTAGGGTGTAGAGTGTAGGGTATAGAGTGTAGAGTGCAGGGCATAGAGTGTATGGTATAGAGTGTAGGGTATAGAGTGTAGGGTGTAGAGTGTAGGGTATAGAGTTTAGGGCATAGAGTGTAGGGTATAGAGTATAGAGTGTAGGGTATAGAGTGTAGAGTGTAGGGTATAGAGTGTAGGGTATAGAGTGTAGGGTATAGAGTGGAGAGTGTAGGGTATAGAGTGTAGGGTATAGAGTGTAGGGTGTAGAGTGTAGGGTATAGAGTGTAGGGTATAGAGTGTAGAGTGTAGGGTATAGAGTGTAGAGTGTAGGGTATAGAGTGTAGGGTATAGAGTGTAGGGTAGAGAGTGTAAGGTAGAGAGTGTAGAGTGTAGGGTATAGAGTGTAGGGTATAGAGTGTAGAGTGTAGGGATTAGAGTGTAGGGTCTACAGTGTAGGGTGTAGAGTGTAGGGTATAGAGTGTAGAGTGTAGGGTATAGAGTGTAGGGTATAGAGTGTAGGGTATAGAGTGTAGAGTGTAGGTATAGAGTGTAGGGTATAGAGTGTAGGGTATAGAGTGTAGAGTGTAAGGTATAGAGTGTAGGGTATAGAGTGTAGGGTATAGAGTGTAGAGTGTAGGGTATAGAGTTTAGAGTGTAGGGTATAGAGTGTAGGGTATAGAATGTAAGGTATAGAGTGTAGGGTGTAGAGTGTAGGGTATAGAGTGTAGGGTATAGAGTGTAGGGTATAGAGTGTATGGTATAGAGTGTAGGGTATAGAGTGTAGGGCATAGGGTGTAGGGTATAGAGTGTAGGGTATAGAGTGTAGAGTGTAAGGTATAGAGTGTAGGGTGTAGAGTGTAGGGTATAGAGTGTAGGGTATAAAGTGTAGGGTATAGAGTGCACGGTATAGAGTGTAGGGTGTAGAGTGTAAGGTATAGAGTGTAGGGCATAGGGTGTAGGGTATAGAGTGTAGGGTATAGAGTGTAGAGTGTAGGGTATAGAGTGTAGGGTATAGAGTGTAGGGTATAGAGTGGAGAGTTTAGGGTATAGAGTGTAGGGTATAGAGTGTAGAGTGTAGGGTATAGAGTTTAGAGTGTAGGGTATAGAGTGTAGGGAATAGAGTGTAGGGTAGAGAGTGTAAGGTAGAGAGTGTAGAGTGTAGGGTATAGAGTGTAGGGTATAGAGTGTAGAGTGTAGGGATTAGAGTGTAGGGTATAGAGTGTAGGGTGTAGAGTGTAGGGTATAGAGTGTAGAGTGTAGGGTATAGAGTGTATGGTATAGAGTGTAGGGTATAGAGTGTAGGGTGTAGAGTGTAGGGTATAGAGTGTAGGGCATAGATTGTAGGGTACAGAGTGTAGGGTATAGAGTGTAGAGTGTAGGGTATAGAGTGTATGGTATAGAGTGTGGGGTATAGAGTGTAGGGCAAAGAGTGTAGGGTATAGAGTGTAGAGTGTAGGGTATAGAGTGTAGGTTATAGAGTGTAGGGTATATAGTGTAGAGTGTAGGGTATAGAGTGTAGGGTATAGAGTGTAGGGTATAGAGTGCAGGGTATAGAGTGTAGAGTGTAGGGTATAGAGTGTAGAGTGTAGGGTATAGAGTGTAGGGTATAGAGTGTAGGGTATAGAGTGTAGGGTAAAGAGTGTAGAGTGTAGGGTATAGAGTGTAGAGTGTAGGGATTAGAGTGTAGAGTGTAGAGTATAGAGTGTAGAGTGCAGGGTATAGAGTGTATGGTATAGAGTGTAGGGTATAGAGTGTAGGGTGTAGAGTGTAGGGTATAGAGTGTAGGGCATAGAGTGTAGGGTATAGAGTGTAGAGTGTAGGGTATAGAGTGTAGGGTATAGAGTGTAGGGTATAGAGTGTAGGGTATAGAGTGTAGAGTGTAGGGTATAGAGTGTACAGTGTAGGGTATAGAGTGTAGGGTAGAGAGTGTAGGGTAGAGAGTGTAGAGTGTAGGGTATAGAGTGTAGGGTATAGACTGTAGAGTGTAGGGATTAGAGTGTAGGGTATAGAGTGTAGGGTGTAGAGTGTAGGGTATAGAGTGTAGAGTGTAGGGTATAGAGTGTATGGTATAGAGTGTAGGGTATAGAATGTAGGGTGAAGAGTGTAGAGTATAGAGTGTAGGGCATAGAGTGTAGGGTATAGAGTGTAGGGTGTAGAGTGTAGGGTATAGAGTGTAGAGTGTAAGGTATAGAGTGTATGGTATAGAGTGTAGGGTATAGAGTGTAGGGTATAGAGTGTAGGGTATAGAGTGTAGGGCAAAGAGTGTAGGGTATAGAGTGTAGGGTATAGAGTGTATAGTGTAGGGTATAGAGTGTATGGTATAGAGTGTAGGGTATGTAGTGTAGAGTGTAGGGTATAGAGTGTAGGGTATAGAGTGTAGGGTATAGAGTGTAGGGAATAGAGTGTAGAGTGTAAGGTATAGAGTGTAGAGTGTAGGGTATAGAGTGTAGGGTATAGAGTGTAGAGTGTAGGGATTAGAGTGTAGGGTATAGAGTGTAGGGTGTAGAGTGTAGGGTATAGAGTGTAGAGTGTAGGGTATAGAGTGTATGGTATAGAGTGTGGGGTATAGAGTGTAGGGTGTAGAGTGTAGGGTATAGAGTGTAGGGTATAAAGTGTAGGGTATAGAGTGTAGGGTATAGAGTGTAGGGAATAGAGTGTAGAGTGTAAGGTATAGAGTGTAGAGTGTAGGGTATATAGTGTAGGGTATAGACTGTAGGCTATAGAGTGTAGGGTATAGAGTGAAGGGTATAGATTGTAGAGTGTAGGCTATGGAGTGTAGTGTATAGAGTGTAGAGTGTAGGGTATAGAGTGTAGGGTATAGAGTGTAGGGTATAGAGTGTAGGGTATAAAGTGTAGAGTGTAGGGTATATAGTGCATAGTGTATTGTATAGAGTGTAGGGTATAGAGTGTAGGGTATAGAGTGTAGGGTATAGAGTGTATGCTATAGAGTATATGGTGTAGAGTGTATGGTATAGAGTGTAGGGTATAGAGTGTAGAGTGTATGGTATAGAGTGTAGGGTATAGAGTGTAGGGTATAGAGTGTATGTTATAGAGTGTAGGGTATAGAGTGTAGAGTGTAGGGTATAGAGTTTAGATTGTAGGGTATAGAGTGTAGGGTATAGAGTGTAATGTATAGAGTGTAGGGTGTAGAGTGTAGGGTATAGAGTGTATTGTATAGCGTGTATGGTATAGAGTGTAGGGTATAGATTGTATGGTATAGAGTGTAGGGTATAGAGTGTAGAGTGTAGGGTATATAGTGTAGGGTATAGAGTGTATGTTATAGAGTGTAGGGTATAGAGTGTAGAGTGTAGGGTATAGAGTGTAGGGTATAGAGTGTAGGGTATAGAGTGTATGTTATAGAGTGTAGGGTATAGAGTGTAGGGTATAGAGTGTAAGGTATAGAGTGTAGGGTATAGAGTGTAGGGTATAGAGTGTAGGGTATAGAGTGTAGGGTATAGAGTGTAGGGTATAGAGTGTATGGTATAGAGTGTAGGGTATAGAGTGTAGAGTGTAGGATATAGAGTGTAGGGTATAGAGTGTAGAGTTTAGGGTATAGAGTGTAGGGTATAGAGTGTAGGGTATAGAGTGTAGAGTGTAGGGATTAGAGTGTAGGGTATAGAGTGTAGGGTATAGAGTGTAGGGTATAGAGTGTAGAGTGTAGGGTATAGAGTGTAGGGTATAGAGTGAAGGGTATAGAGTGTAGGGTATAGAGTGTAGGGTATAGAGTGTAGGGTGTAGGGTATAGAGTGTAGGGTATAGAGTGTAGAGTGTAGGGTATAGAGTGTAGGGTATAGAATGTAGGGTATAGAGTGTAGGGCATAGAGTGTAGGGTATAGAGTGTAGGGTATAGAGTGTAGAGTGTAGGGTATAGAGTGTAGGGTATAGAGTGTAGAGTGTAGGGTATAGAGTGTAGGGTATAGAGTGTAGGGTATAGAGTGTAGGGTATAGAGTGTAGGGTATAGAGTGTAGAGTGTAGGGTATAGAGTGTAGAGTGTAGGGTATAGAGTTTAGGGTATAGAGTGTAGGGTATAGAGTGTAGGGTATAGAGTTTAGAGTGTAGGGTATAGAGTGTAGAGTGTAGGGTATAGAGTGTATGGTATGGAGTGTAGGGTATAGAGTGTAGGGTGTTGAGTGTTGGGTATAGAGTGTAGGGTATAGAGTGTAGGGTATAGAGTGTAGGGTATAGAGTGTAGGGAATAGAGTGTAGAGTGTAAGGTATAGAGTGTAGAGTGTAGGGTATAGAGTGTAGGGTATAGAGTGTAGAGTGTAGGGATTAGAGTGTAGGGTATAGAGTGTAGGGTATAGAGTGTAGGGCATAGAGTGTAGAGTGTAGGGTATAGAGTGTAGGGTATAGAGTGTAGGGTATAGAGTGTAGGGCATAGAGTGTAGGGTATAGAGTGTAGGGTATAGAGTGTAGAGTGTAGGGTATAGAGTGTAGGGTATAGAGTGTAGGGTATAGAGTGTAGAGTGTAGGGTATAGAGTGTAGGGTATAGAGTGTGGGGTATAGAGTGTAGGGTATAGAGTGTAGGGCATAGAGTGTAGGGTATAGAGTGTAGGGTATAGAGTGTAGAGTGTAGGGTATAGAGTGTAGGGTATAGAGTGTAGGGTATAGAGTGTAGAGTGTAGGGCATAGAGTGTAGGGTATAGAGTGTAGGGTATAGAGTGTAGAGTGTAGGGTATAGAGTGTAGGGTATAGAGTGTAGGGTATAGTGTGTAGAGTGTAGGGTATAGAGTGTAGGGTATAGAGTGTAGGGTATAGAGTGTAGAGTGTAGGGTATAGAGTGTAGGGTATAGAGTGTAGGGTATAGAGTGTAGGGTATAGAGTGTAGGGCATAGAGTGTAGGGTATAGAGTGTAGGGTATAGAGTGTAGAGTGTAGGGTATAGAGTGTAGGGTATAGAGTGTAGGGTATAGAGTGTAGAGTGTAGGGCATAGAGTGTAGAGTGTAGGGTACAGAGTGTAGGGTATAGAGTGTAGGGTATAGAGTGTAGAGTGTAGGGTATAGAGTGTAGAGTGTAGGGTATAGAGTGTAGGGTATAGAGTGTAGGGTAGAGAGTGTAGGGTAGAGAGTGTAGAGTGTAGGGTATAGAGTGTAGGGTATAGAGTGTAGGGAATAGAGTGTAGAGTGTAAGGTATAGAGTGTAGAGTGAAGGGCATATAGTGTAGAGTGTAGGGTATAGAGTGTAGGGTATAGAGTGTAGGGTATAGAGTGTAGAGTGTAGTGTATAGAGTGTAGAGTGTAGGGTATAGAGTGTAGAGTGTAGGGCATAGAGTGTAGAGTGTAGGGTATAGAGCGTAGGGTATAGAGTGTAGGGTATAGAGTGTAGGGTATAGAGTGTAGGGTATAGAGTGTAGGGTATAGAGTGTAGAGTGTAGGGTATAGAGTGTAGAGTGTAGAGTATAGAGTGTAGGGTATAGAGTGTAGGGTATAGAGTGTAGGGTATAGAGTGTAGGGTTTAGAGTTTAGAGTGTAGGGTATAGAGTGTAGAGTGTAGGGTAAAGAGTGTATGGTATAGAGTGTAGGGTATAGAGTGTAGGGTGTAGAGTGTTGGGTATAGAGTGTATGATATAGAGTGTAGGGTATAGAGTGTAGGGTATAGAGTGTAGGGAATAGAGTGTAGAATGTAAGGTATAGAGTGTAGAGTGTAGGGTATAGAGTGTAGGGTATAGAGTGTAGAGTGTAGGGATTAGAGTGTAGGGTATAGAGTGTAGGGTATAGAGTGTAGGGTATAGAGTGTAGAGTGTAGGGTATAGAGTGTAGGGTATAGAGTGTAGGGCATAGAGTGTAGGGTATAGAGTGTAGGGTATAGAGTGTAGAGTGTAGGGTATAGAGTGTAGGGTATAGAGTGTAGGGTATAGAGTGTAGAGTGTAGGGTATAGAGTGTAGGGTATAGAGTGTAGGGTGTAGAGTGTAGGGTATAGAGTATAGGGCATAGAGTGTAGGGTATAGAGTGTAGAGTATAGAGTGTAGAGTGTAGGGTATAGAGTGTAGGGTATAGAGTGTAGGGAATAGAGTGTAGAGTGTAAGGTATAGAGTGTAGAGTGTAGGGTATAGAGTGTAGGGTATAGAGTGTAGAGTGTAGGGATTAGAGTGTAGGGTATAGAGTGTAGAGTGTAGGGTATAGAGTGTAGGGTATAGAGTGTAGGGTATAGAGTGTAGGGCATAGAGTGTAGGGTATAGAGTGTAGGGTATAGAGTTTAGAGTGTAGGGTATAGAGTGTAGGGTATAGAGTGTAGGGTATAGAGTGTAGGGTATAGAGTGTAGGGCATAGAGTGTAGGGTGAAGAGTGTAGGGTATAGAGTGTAGAGTGAAGGGTATAGAGTGTAGGGTATAGAGTGTAGGGTATAGAGTGTAGAGTGTAGGGTATAGAGTGTAGGGTATAGAGTGTAGGGTATAGAGTGTAGGGCATAGAGTGTATGGTATAGAGTGTAGGGTATAGAGTGTAGAGTGTAGGGTATAGAGTGTAGGGTATAGAGTGTAGGGTACAGAGTGTAGAGTGTAGGGTATAGAGTGTAGGGAATAGAGTGTAGGGTATAGAGTGTAGAGTGTAGGGTATAGAGTGTAGGGTATAGAGTGTAGGGTATAGAGTGTAGGGCATAGAGTGTAGGGTATAGAGTGTAGGGTATAGAGGGTAGAGTGTAGGGTATAGAGTGTAGGGTATAGAGTGTAGGGTATAGAGTGTAGAGTGTAGGGTATAGAGTGTAGGGTATAGAGTGTAGGGTATAGAGTGTAGAGTGTAGGGTATAGAGTGTAGGGTATAGAGTGTAGGGTATAGAGTGTAGAGTGTAGGGTATAGAGTTTAGAGTGTAGGGTATAGAGTGTAGGGTATAGAGTGTAAGGTATAGAGTGTAGGGTGTAGAGTGTAGGGTATAGAGTGTAGGGTATAGAGTGTACGGTATAGAGTGTAGGGTATAGAGTGTATGGTATAGAGTGTAGGGTATAGAGTGTAGGGCATAGAGTGTAGGGTATAGAGTGTAGGGTATAGAGTGTATTGTGTAAGGTATAGAGTGTAGGGTGTAGAGTGTAGGGTATAGAGTGTAGGGTATAGAGTGTAGGGTATAGAGTGTACGGTATAGAGTGTAGGGTATAGAGTGTAGGGTGTAGAGTGTAGGGTATAGAGAGTAGGGCATAGTGTGTAGGGTATAGAGTGTAGGGTATAGAGTGTAGAGTGTAGGGTATAGAGTGTAGGGTATAGAGTGTAGGGTATAGAGTGGAGAGTGTAGGGTATAGAGTGTATGGTATAGAGTGTAGGGTATAGAGTGTAGGGTGTAGAGTGTAGGGTATAGAGTGTAGAGTGTAGGGATTAGAGTGTAGGGTCAACAGTGTAGGGTGTAGAGTGTAGGGTATAGAGTGTAGAGTGTAGGGTATAGAGTGTATGGTATAGAGTGTAGGGTATAGAGTGTAGGGTGTAGAGTGTAGGGTATAGAGTGTAGGGCATAGAGTGTAGGGTATAGAGTGTAGGGTATAGAGTGTAGAGTGTAGGGTATAGAGTGTATGGTATAGAGTGTGGGGTATAGAGTGTAGGGTATAGAGTATAGGGTATAAAGTGTAGGGCAAAGAGTGTAGGGTATAGAGTGTAGGGTATAGAGTGTAGAGTGTAGGGTATAGAGTGTAGGGTATAGAGTGTAGGGTATATAGTGTAGAGTGTAGGGTATAGAGTGTAGGGTATAGAGTGTAGGGTATAGAGTGCAGGGTATAGAGTGTAGAGTGTAGGGTATAGAGTGTATGGTATAGAGTGTGGGGTATAGAGTGTAGGGTATAGAGTGTAGGGTATAGAGTGTAGGGTATAGAGTGTAGGGTATAGAGTGTAGAGTGTAGGGTATAGAGTGTAGAGTGTAGGGTATAGAGTGTAGGATATATAGTGTAGAGTGTAGGGTATAGAGTGTAGGGTATAGAGTGTAGGGTATAGAGTGCAGGGTATAGAGTGTAGAGTGTAGGGTATAGAGTGTAGAGTGTAGGGTATAGAGTGTAGGGTATAGAGTGTAGGGTATAGAGTGTTGGGTAAAGAGTGTAGAGTGTAGGGTATAGAGTATAGAGTGTAGGGATTAGAGTGTAAGGTATAGAGTGTAGGGTGTGGAGTGTAGGGTATAGAGTGTAGAGTGCAGGGTATAGAGTGTATGGTATAGAGTGTAGGGTATAGAGTGTAGAGTGTAGGGTATAGAGTGTAGGGTATAGAGTGTTGGGTATAGAGTGTAGAGTGTAGGGTGTAGAGTGTAGGGTATAGAGTGTATGGTATAGAGTGTAGGGTATAGAATGTAGAGTGTAGAGTGTAGGGTATAGAGTGTAGGGCATAGAGTGTAGGGTATAGAGTGTAGGGTGTAGAGTGTAGGGTATAGAGTGTAGAGTGTAGGGTATAGAGTGTATGGTATAGAGTGTAGGGTATAGAGTTTAGGGTATAGAGTGTAGGGTATAGAGTGTATTGTGTAAGGTATAGAGTGTAGGGTGTAGAGTGTAGGGTATAGAGTGTAGGGTATAGAGTGTAGGGTATAGAGTGTACGGTATAGAGTGTAAGGTATAGAGTGTAGGGTGTAGAGTGTAGGGTATAGAGTGTAGGGCATAGTGTGTAGGGTATAGAGTGTAGGGTATAGAGTGTAGAGTGTAGGGTATAGAGTGTAGGGTATAGAGTGTAGGGTATAGAGTGGAGAGTGTAGGGTATAGAGTGTAGGGTATAGAGTGTATGGTGTAGAGTGTAGGGTATAGAGTGTAGGGAATAGAGTGTAGAGTGTAAGGTATAGAGTGTAGAGTGTAGGGTATAGAGTGTAGGGTATAGAGTGTAGAGTGTAGGGATTAGAGTGTAGGGTATAGAGTGTAGGGTATAGAGTGTAGGGCATAGAGTGTAGAGTGTAGGGTATAGAGTGTAGGGTATAGAGTGTAGGGTATAGAGTGTAGGGCATAGAGTGTAGGGTATAGAGTGTAGGGTATAGAGTGTAGAGTGTAGGGTATAGAGTGTAGGGTATAGAGTGTAGGGTATAGAGTGTAGAGTGTAGGGTATAGAGTGTAGGGTATAGAGTGTGGGGTATAGAGTGTAGGGTATAGAGTGTAGGGTATAGAGTGTAGGGTATAGAGTGTAAGGTATAGAGTGTAGAGTGTAGGGTATAGAGTGTAGGGTATAGAGTGTAGAGTGTAGGGATTAGAGTGTAGGGTATAGAGTGTAGGGTATAGAGTGTAGGGCATAGAGTGTAGAGTGTAGGGTATAGAGTGTAGGGTATAGAGTGTAGGGTATAGAGTGTAGGGCATAGAGTGTAGGGTATAGAGTGTAGGGTATAGAGTGTAGAGTGTAGGGTATAGAGTGTAGGGTATAGAGTGTAGGGTATAGAGTGTAGAGTGTAGGGTATAGAGTGTAGGGTATAGAGTGTGGGGTATAGAGTGTAGGGTATAGAGTGTAGGGCATAGAGTGTAGGGTATAGAGTGTAGGGTATAGAGTGTAGAGTGTAGGGTATAGAGTGTAGGGTATAGAGTGTAGGGTATAGAGTGTAGAGTGTAGGGCATAGAGTGTAGGGTATAGAGTGTAGGGTATAGAGTGTAGAGTGTAGGGTATAGAGTGTAGGGTATAGAGTGTAGGGTATAGTGTGTAGAGTGTAGGGTATAGAGTGTAGGGTATAGAGTGTAGGGTATAGAGTGTAGAGTGTAGGGTATAGAGTGTAGGGTATAGAGTGTAGGGTATAGAGTGTAGGGTATAGAGTGTAGGGCATAGAGTGTAGGGTATAGAGTGTAGGGTATAGAGTGTAGAGTGTAGGGTATAGAGTGTAGGGTATAGAGTGTAGGGTATAGAGTGTAGAGTGTAGGGCATAGAGTGTAGAGTGTAGGGTACAGAGTGTAGGGTATAGAGTGTAGGGTATAGAGTGTAGAGTGTAGGGTATAGAGTGTAGAGTGTAGGGTATAGAGTGTAGGGTATAGAGTGTAGGGTAGAGAGTGTAGGGTAGAGAGTGTAGAGTGTAGGGTATAGAGTGTAGGGTATAGAGTGTAGGGAATAGAGTGTAGAGTGTAAGGTATAGAGTGTAGAGTGAAGGGCATATAGTGTAGAGTGTAGGGTATAGAGTGTAGGGTATAGAGTGTAGGGTATAGAGTGTAGAGTGTAGTGTATAGAGTGTAGAGTGTAGGGTATAGAGTGTAGAGTGTAGGGCATAGAGTGTAGAGTGTAGGGTATAGAGCGTAGGGTATAGAGTGTAGGGTATAGAGTGTAGGGTATAGAGTGTAGGGTATAGAGTGTAGGGTATAGAGTGTAGAGTGTAGGGTATAGAGTGTAGAGTGTAGAGTATAGAGTGTAGGGTATAGAGTGTAGGGTATAAAGTGTAGGGTATAGAGTGTAGGGTTTAGAGTTTAGAGTGTAGGGTATAGAGTGTAGAGTGTAGGGTATAGAGTGTATGGTATAGAGTGTAGGGTATAGAGTGTAGGGTGTAGAGTGTTGGGTATAGAGTGTATGGTATAGAGTGTAGGGTATAGAGTGTAGGGTATAGAGTGTAGGGAATAGAGTGTAGAATGTAAGGTATAGAGTGTAGAGTGTAGGGTATAGAGTGTAGGGTATAGAGTGTAGAGTGTAGGGATTAGAGTGTAGGGTATAGAGTGTAGGGTATAGAGTGTAGGGTATAGAGTGTAGAGTGTAGGGTATAGAGTGTAGGGTATAGAGTGTAGGGCATAGAGTGTAGGGTATAGAGTGTAGGGTATAGAGTGTAGAGTGTAGGGTATAGAGTGTAGGGTATAGAGTGTAGGGTATAGAGTGTAGGGTGTAGAGTGTAGGGTATAGAGTATAGGGCATAGAGTGTAGGGTATAGAGTGTAGAGTATAGAGTGTAGAGTGTAGGGTATAGAGTGTAGGGTATAGAGTGTAGGGAATAGAGTGTAGAGTGTAAGGTATAGAGTGTAGAGTGTAGGGTATAGAGTGTAGGGTATAGAGTGTAGAGTGTAGGGATTAGAGTGTAGGGTATAGAGTGTAGAGTGTAGGGTATAGAGTGTAGGGTATAGAGTGTAGGGTATAGAGTGTAGGGCATAGAGTGTAGGGTATAGAGTGTAGGGTATAGAGTTTAGAGTGTAGGGTATAGAGTGTAGGGTATAGAGTGTAGGGTATAGAGTGTAGGGTATAGAGTGTAGGGCATAGAGTGTAGGGTGAAGAGTGTAGGGTATAGAGTGTAGAGTGAAGGGTATAGAGTGTAGGGTATAGAGTGTAGGGTATAGAGTGTAGAGTGTAGGGTATAGAGTGTAGGGTATAGAGTGTAGGGTATAGAGTGTAGGGCATAGAGTGTATGGTATAGAGTGTAGGGTATAGAGTGTAGAGTGTAGGGTATAGAGTGTAGGGTATAGAGTGTAGGGTACAGAGTGTAGAGTGTAGGGTATAGAGTGTAGGGAATAGAGTGTAGGGTATAGAGTGTAGAGTGTAGGGTATAGAGTGTAGGGTATAGAGTGTAGGGTATAGAGTGTAGGGCATAGAGTGTAGGGTATAGAGTGTAGGGTATAGAGGGTAGAGTGTAGGGTATAGAGTGTAGGGTATAGAGTGTAGGGTATAGAGTGTAGAGTGTAGGGTATAGAGTGTAGGGTATAGAGTGTAGGGTATAGAGTGTAGAGTGTAGGGTATAGAGTGTAGGGTATAGAGTGTAGGGTATAGAGTGTAGAGTGTAGGGTATAGAGTTTAGAGTGTAGGGTATAGAGTGTAGGGTATAGAGTGTAAGGTATAGAGTGTAGGGTGTAGAGTGTAGGGTATAGAGTGTAGGGTATAGAGTGTAGGGTATAGAGTGTACGGTATAGAGTGTAGGGTATAGAGTGTATGGTATAGAGTGTAGGGTATAGAGTGTAGGGCATAGAGTGTAGGGTATAGAGTGTAGGGTATAGAGTGTATTGTGTAAGGTATAGAGTGTAGGGTGTAGAGTGTAGGGTATAGAGTGTAGGGTATAGAGTGTAGGGTATAGAGTGTACGGTATAGAGTGTAGGGTATAGAGTGTAGGGTGTAGAGTGTAGGGTATAGAGAGTAGGGCATAGTGTGTAGGGTATAGAGTGTAGGGTATAGAGTGTAGAGTGTAGGGTATAGAGTGTAGGGTATAGAGTGTAGGGTATAGAGTGGAGAGTGTAGGGTATAGAGTGTATGGTATAGAGTGTAGGGTATAGAGTGTAGGGTGTAGAGTGTAGGGTATAGAGTGTAGAGTGTAGGGATTAGAGTGTAGGGTCAACAGTGTAGGGTGTAGAGTGTAGGGTATAGAGTGTAGAGTGTAGGGTATAGAGTGTATGGTATAGAGTGTAGGGTATAGAGTGTAGGGTGTAGAGTGTAGGGTATAGAGTGTAGGGCATAGAGTGTAGGGTATAGAGTGTAGGGTATAGAGTGTAGAGTGTAGGGTATAGAGTGTATGGTATAGAGTGTGGGGTATAGAGTGTAGGGTATAGAGTATAGGGTATAAAGTGTAGGGCAAAGAGTGTAGGGTATAGAGTGTAGGGTATAGAGTGTAGAGTGTAGGGTATAGAGTGTAGGGTATAGAGTGTAGGGTATATAGTGTAGAGTGTAGGGTATAGAGTGTAGGGTATAGAGTGTAGGGTATAGAGTGCAGGGTATAGAGTGTAGAGTGTAGGGTATAGAGTGTATGGTATAGAGTGGGGGGTATAGAGTGTAGGGTATAGAGTGTAGGGTATAGAGTGTAGGGTATAGAGTGTAGGGTATAGAGTGTAGAGTGTAGGGTATAGAGTGTAGAGTGTAGGGTATAGAGTGTAGGATATATAGTGTAGAGTGTAGGGTATAGAGTGTAGGGTATAGAGTGTAGGGTATAGAGTGCAGGGTATAGAGTGTAGAGTGTAGGGTATAGAGTGTAGAGTGTAGGGTATAGAGTGTAGGGTATAGAGTGTAGGGTATAGAGTGTTGGGTAAAGAGTGTAGAGTGTAGGGTATAGAGTGTAGAGTGTAGGGATTAGAGTGTAAGGTATAGAGTGTAGGGTGTGGAGTGTAGGGTATAGAGTGTAGAGTGCAGGGTATAGAGTGTATGGTATAGAGTGTAGGGTATAGAGTGTAGAGTGTAGGGTATAGAGTGTAGGGTATAGAGTGTAGGGTATAGAGTGTAGAGTGTAGGGTGTAGAGTGTAGGGTATAGAGTGTATGGTATAGAGTGTAGGGTATAGAATGTAGGGTGTAGAGTGTAGGGTATAGAGTGTAGGGCATAGAGTGTAGGGTATAGAGTGTAGGGTGTAGAGTGTAGGGTATAGAGTGTAGAGTGTAGGGTATAGAGTGTATGGTATAGAGTGTAGGGTATAGAGTTTAGGGTATAGAGTGTAGGGTATAGAGTGTATTGTGTAAGGTATAGAGTGTAGGGTGTAGAGTGTAGGGTATAGAGTGTAGGGTATAGAGTGTAGGGTATAGAGTGTACGGTATAGAGTGTAAGGTATAGAGTGTAGGGTGTAGAGTGTAGGGTATAGAGTGTAGGGCATAGTGTGTAGGGTATAGAGTGTAGGGTATAGAGTGTAGAGTGTAGGGTATAGAGTGTAGGGTATAGAGTGTAGGGTATAGAGTGGAGAGTGTAGGGTATAGAGTGTAGGGTATAGAGTGTATGGTGTAGAGTGTAGGGTATAGAGTGTAGGGTATAGAGTGTAGAGTGTAGGGTATAGAGTGTAGAGTGTAGGGTATAGAGTGTAGGGTATAGAGTGTAGGGTAGAGAGTGTAAGGTAGAGAGTGTAGAGTGTAGGGTATAGAGTGTAGAGTGTAGGGATTAGAGTGTAGGGTCTACAGTGTAGGGTGTAGAGTGTAGGGTATAGAGTGTAGAGTGTAGGGTATAGAGTGTATGGTATAGAGTGTAGGGTATAGAGTGTAGGGTGTAGAGTGTAGGGTATAGAGTGTAGGGCATAGAGTGTAGGGTATAGAGTGTAGTGTATAGAGTGTAGATTGCAGGGTATAGAGTGTATGGTATAGAGTGTGGGGTATAGAGTGTAGGGTATAGAGTGTAGGGTATAGAGTGTAGGGCAAAGAGTGTAGGGTATAGAGTGTAGGGTATAGAGTGTAGAGTGTAGGGTATAGAGTGTAGGGTATAGAGTGTAGGGTATATAGTGTAGAGTGTAGGGTATAGAGTGTAGGGTATAGAGTGTAGGGTATAGAGTGCAGGGTATAGAGTATAGAGTGTAGGGTATAGAGTGTATGGTATAGAGTGTGGGGTATAGAGTGTAGGGTATAGAGTGTAGGGTATAGAGTGTAGGGTATAGAGTGTAGGGTATAGAGTGTAGAGTGTAGGGTATAGAGTGTAGAGTGTAGGGTATAGAGTGTAGGGTATATAGTGTAGAGTGTAGGGTATAGAGTGTAGGGTATAGAGCGTAGGGTATAGAGTGCAGGGTATAGAGTGTAGAGTGTAGGGTATAGAGTGTAGAGTGTAGGGTATAGAGTGTAGGGTATAGAGTGTAGGGTATAGAGTGTTGGGTATAGAGTGTAGGGTATAGAGTTTAGAGTGTAGGGTATAGAGTGTAGAGTGTAGGGTATAGAGTGTATGGTATAGAGTGTAGGGTATAGAGTGTAGGGTGTAGAGTGTTGGGTATAGAGTGTATGGTATAGAGTGTAGGGTATAGAGTGTAGGGTATAGAGTGTAGGGAATAGAGTGTAGAATGTAAGGTATAGAGTGTAGAGTGTAGGGTATAGAGTGTAGGGTATAGAGTGTAGAGTGTAGGGATTAGAGTGTAGGGTATAGAGTGTAGGGTATAGAGTGTAGGGTATAGAGTGTAGAGTGTAGGGTATAGAGTGTAGGGTATAGAGTGTAGGGCATAGAGTGTAGGGTATAGAGTGTAGGGTATAGAGTGTAGAGTGTAGGGTATAGAGTGTAGGGTATAGAGTGTAGGGTATAGAGTGTAGAGTGTAGGGTATAGAGTGTAGGGTATAGAGTGTAGGGTGTAGAGTGTAGGGTATAGAGTATAGGGCATAGAGTGTAGGGTATAGAGTGTAGGGTATAGAGTGTAGAGTGTATGGTATAGAGTGTAGGGTATAGAGTGTAGGGAATAGAGTGTAGAGTGTAAGGTATAGAGTGTAGAGTGTAGGGTATAGAGTGTAGGGTATAGAGTGTAGAGTGTAGGGATTAGAGTGTAGGGTATAGAGTGTGGGGTATAGAGTGTAGGGTATAGAGTGTACAGTGTAGGGTATAGAGTGTAGGGTATAGAGTGTAGGGTATAGAGTGTAGGGCTTAGAGTGTAGGGTATAGAGTGTAGGGTATAGAGTTTAGAGTGTAGGGTATAGAGTGTAGGGTATAGAGTGTAGGGTATAGAGTGTAGGGTATAGAGTGTAGGGCATAGAGTGTAGGGTATAGATTGTAGGGTATAGAGTGTAGAGTGTAGGGTATAGAGTGTAGGGTATAGAGTGTAGGGTATAGAGTGTAGAGTGTAGGGTATAGAGTGTAGGGTATAGAGTGTAGGGTATAGAGTGTAGGGCATAGAGTGTATGGTATAGAGTGTAGGGTATAGAGTGTAGAGTGTAGGGTATAGAGTGTAGGGTATAGAGTGTAGGGTACAGAGTGTAGAGTGTAGGGTATAGAGTGTAGGGAATAGAGTGTAGGGTATAGAGTGTAGAGTGTAGGGTATAGTGTGTAGGGTATAGAGTGTAGGGTATAGAGTGTAGGGCATAGAGTGTAGGGTATAGAGTGTAGGGTATAGAGGGTAGAATGTAGGGTATAGAGTGTAGGGTATAGAGTGTAGGGTATAGAGTGTAGAGTGTAGGGTATAGAGTGTAGGGTATAGAGTGTAGAGTATAGAGTGTAGAGTGTAGGGTATAGAGTGTAGGGTATAGAGTGTAGGGTATAGAGTGTAGAGTGTAGGGTATAGAGTTTAGAGTGTAGGGTATAGAGTGTAGGGTATAGAGTGTAAGGTATAGAGTGTAGGGTGTAGAGTGTAGGGTATAGAGTGTAGGGTATAGAGTGTAGGGTATAGAGTGTACGGTATAGAGTGTAGGGTATAGAGTGTATGGTATAGAGTGTAGGGTATAGAGTGTAGGGCATAGAGTGTAGGGTATAGAGTGTAGGGTATAGAGTGTATTGTGTAAGGTATAGAGTGTAGGGTGTAGAGTGTAGGGTATAGAGTGTAGGGTATAGAGTGTAGGGTATAGAGTGTACGGTATAGAGTGTAGGGTATAGAGTGTAGGGTGTAGAGTGTAGGGTATAGAGTGTAGGGCATAGTGTGTAGGGTATAGAGTGTAGGGTATAGAGTGTAGAGTGTAGGGTATAGAGCGTAGGGTATAGAGTGTAGGGTATAGAGTGGAGAGTGTAGGGTATAGAGTGTATGGTATAGAGTGTAGGGTATAGAGTGTAGGGTGTAGAGTGTAGGGTATAGAGTGTAGAGTGTAGGGATTAGAGTGTAGGGTCAACAGTGTAGGGTGTAGAGTGTAGGGTATAGAGTGTAGAGTGTAGGGTATAGAGTGTATGGTATAGAGTGTAGGGTATAGAGTGTAGGGTGTAGAGTGTAGGGTATAGAGTGCAGGGCATAGAGTGTAGGGTATAGAGTGTAGGGTATAGAGTGTAGAGTGTAGGGTATAGAGTGTATGGTATAGAGTGTGGGGTATAGAGTGTAGGGTATAGAGTATAGGGTATAAAGTGTAGGGCAAAGAGTGTAGGGTATAGAGTGTAGGGTATAGAGTGTAGAGTGTAGGGTATAGAGTGTAGGGTATAGAGTTTAGGGTATATAGTGTAGAGTGTAGGGTATAGAGTGTAGGGTATAGAGTGTAGGGTATAGAGTGCAGGGTATAGAGTGTAGAGTGTAGGGTATAGAGTGTATGGTATAGAGTGTGGGGTATAGAGTGTAGGGTATAGAGTGTAGGGTATAGAGTGTAGGGTATAGAGTGTAGGGTATAGAGTGTAGAGTGTAGGGTATAGAGTGTAGAGTGTAGGGTATAGAGTGTAGGGTATAGAGTGTAGGGTATAGAGTGCAGGGTATATAGTGTAGAGTGTAGGGTATAGAGTGTATGGTATAGAGTGTGGGGTATAGAGTGTAGGGTATAGAGTGTAGGGTATAGAGTGTAGGGTATAGAGTGTAGGGTATAGAGTGTAGAGTGTAGGGTAGAGAGTGTAGAGTGTAGGGTATAGAGTGTAGGGTATATAGTGTAGAGTGTAGGGTATTGAGTGTAGGGTATAGAGCGTAGGGTATAGAGTGCAGGGTATAGAGTGTAGAGTGTAGGGTATAGAGTGTAGAGTGTAGGGTATAGAGTGTAGGGTATAGAGTGTAGGGTATAGAGTGTTGGGTAAAGAGTGTAGAGTGTAGGGTATAGAGTGTAGAGTGTAGGGATTAGAGTGTAAGGTATAGAGTGTAGGGTGTAGAGTGTAGGGTATAGAGTGTAGAGTGCAGGGCATAGAGTGTATGGTATAGAGTGTAGGGTATAGAGTGTAGGGTGTAGAGTGTAGGGTATAGAGTTTAGGGCATAGAGTGTAGGGTATAGAGTATAGAGTGTAGGGTATAGAGTGTAGAGTGTAGGGTATAGAGTGTAGGGTATAGAGTGTAGGGTATAGAGTGGAGAGTGTAGGGTATAGAGTGTAGGGTATAGAGTGTAGGGTGTAGAGTGTAGGGTATAGAGTGTAGGGTATAGAGTGTAGAGTGTAGGGTATAGAGTGTAGAGTGTAGGGTATAGAGTGTAGGGTATAGAGTGTAGGGTAGAGAGTGTAAGGTAGAGAGTGTAGAGTGTAGGGTATAGAGTGTAGGGTATAGAGTGTAGAGTGTAGGGATTAGAGTGTAGGGTCTACAGTGTAGGGTGTAGAGTGTAGGGTATAGAGTGTAAAGTGTAGGGTATAGAGTGTATGGTATAGAGTGTAGGGTATAGAGTGTAGGGTGTAGAGTGTAGGGTATAGAGTGTAGGACATAGAGTGTAGGGTATAGAGTGTAGGGTATAGAGTGTAGAGTGTAGGGTATAGAGTGTATGGTATAGAGTGTGGGGTATAGAGTGTAGGGTATAGAGTGTAGGGTATAGAGTGTAGGGCAAAGAGTGTAGGGTATAGAGTGTAGGGTATAGAGTGTAGAGTGTAGGGTATAGAGTGTAGGGTATAGAGTGTAGGGTATATAGTGTAGAGTGTAGGGTATAGAGTGTAGGGTATAGAGTGTAGGGTATAGAGTGCAGGGTATAGAGTGTAGAGTGTATGGTATAGAGTGTATGGTATAGAGTGTGGGGTATAGAGTGTAGGGTATAGAGTGTAGGGTATAGAGTGTAGGGTATAGAGTGTAGGGTATAGAGTGTAGAGTGTAGGGTATAGAGTGTAGAGTGTAGGGTATAGAGTGTAGGGTATATAGTGTAGAGTGTAGGGTATAGAGTGTAGGGTATAGAGCGTAGGGTATAGAGTGCAGGGTATAGAGTGTAGAGTGTAGGGTATAGAGTGTAGAGTGTAGGGTATAGAGTGTAGGGTATAGAGTGTTGGGTAAAGAGTGTAGAGTGTAGGGTATAGAGTGTAGAGTGTAGGGATTAGAGTGTAAGGTATAGAGTGTAGGGTGTAGAGTGTAGGGTATAGAGTGTAGAGTGCAGGGTATAGAGTGTATGGTATAGAGTGTAGGGTATAGAGTGTAGGGTGTAGAGTGTAGGGTATAGAGTGTAGGGCATAGAGTGTAGGGTGTAGAGTGTAGGGTATAGAGTGTAGGGTATAGAGTGTAGGGTATAGAGTGTAGGGTATAGAGTGTAGGGTATAGAGTGTAGAGTGTAGGGTATAGAGTGTAGAGTGTAGGGTATAGAGTGTAGGGTAGAGAGTGTAGGTTAGAGAGTGTAGAGTGTAGGGTATAGAGTGTAGGGTATAGAGTGTAGAGTGTAGGGAATAGAGTGTAGGGTATAGAGTGTAGGGTGTAGAGTGTAGGGTATAGAGTGTAGAGTGTAGGTTATAGAGTGTATGGTATAGAGTGTAGGGTATAGAATGTAGGGTATAGAGTGTAGAGTGTAGGGTATAGAGTGTATGGTATAGAGTGTGGGGTATAGAGTGTAGGGTATAGAGTGTAGGGTATAGAGTGTAGGGTATAGAGTGTAGGGTATAGAGTGTAGAGTGTAGGGTATAGAGTGTAGAGTGTAGGGTATAGAGTGTAGGGTATATAGTGTAGAGTGTAGGGTATAGAGTGCAGGGTATAGAGCGTAGGGTATAGAGTGCAGGGTATAGAGTGTAGAGTGTAGGGTATAGAGTGTAGAGTGTAGGGTATAGAGTGTAGGGTATAGAGTGTAGGGTATAGAGTGTTGGGTAAAGAGTGTAGAGTGTAGGGTATAGCGTGTAGAGTGTAGGGATTAGAGTGTAAGGTATAGAGTGTAGGGTGTAGAGTGTAGGGTATAGAGTGTAGAGTGCAGGGTATAGAGTGTATGGTATAGAGTGTAGGGTATAGAGTGTAGGGTGTAGAGTGTAGGGTATAGAGTGTAGGGCATAGAGTGTAGGGTATAGAGTATAGAGTGTAGGGTATAGAGTGTAGAGTGTAGGGTATAGAGTGTAGGGTATAGAGTGTAGGGTATAGAGTGGAGAGTGTAGGGTATAGAGTGTAGGGTATAGAGTGTAGGGTGTAGAGTGTAGGGTATAGAGTGTAGGGTATAGAGTGTAGAGTGTAGGGTATAGAGTGTAGAGTGTAGGGTATAGAGTGTAGGGTATAGAGTGTAGGGTAGAGAGTGTAAGGTAGAGAGTGTAGAGTGTAGGGTATAGAGTGTAGGGTATAGAGTGTAGAGTGTAGGGATTAGAGTGTAGGGTCTACAGTGTAGGGTGTAGAGTGTAGGGTATAGAGTGTAGAGTGTAGGGTATAGAGTGTATGGTATAGAGTGTAGGGTATAGAGTGTAGGGTGTAGAGTGTAGGGTATAGAGTGTAGGGCATAGAGTGTAGGGTATAGAGTGTAGGGTATAGAGTGTAGAGTGTAGGGTATAGAGTGTATGGTATAGAGTGTGGGGTATAGAGTGTAGGGTATAGAGTGTAGGGTATAGAGTGTAGGGCAAAGAGTATAGGGTATAGAGTGTAGGGTATAGAGTGTAGAGTGTAGGGTATAGAGTGTAGGGTATAGAGTGTAGGGTATATAGTGTAGACTGTAGGGTATAGAGTGTAGGGTATAGAGTGTAGGGTATAGAGTGCAGGGTATAGAGTGTAGAGTGTAGGGTATAGAGTGTATGGTATAGAGTGTGGGGTATAGAGTGTAGGGTATAGAGTGTAGGGTATAGAGTGTAGGGTATAGAGTGTAGGGTATAGAGTGTAGAGTGTAGGGTATAGAGTGTAGAGTGTAGGGTATAGAGTGTAGGGTATATAGTGTAGAGTGTAGGGTATAGAGTGTAGGGTATAGAGCGTAGGGTATAGAGTGCAGGGTATAGAGTGTAGAGTGTAGGGTATAGAGTGTAGAGTGTAGGGTATAGAGTGTAGGGTATAGAGTGTAGGGTATAGAGTGTTGGGTAAAGAGTGTAGAGTGTAGGGTATAGAGTGTAGAGTGTAGGGATTAGAGTGTAAGGTATAGAGTGTAGGGTGTAGAGTGTAGGGTATAGAGTGTAGAGTGCAGGGTATAGAGTGTATGGTATAGAGTGTAGGGTATAGAGTGTAGGGTGTAGAGTGTAGGGTATAGAGTGTAGGGCATAGAGTGTAGGGTATAGAGTGTAGAGTGTAGGGTATAGAGTGTAGGGTATAGAGTGTAGGGTATAGAGTGTAGGGTATAGAGTGTAGGGTATAGAGTGTAGAGTGTAGGGTATAGAGTGTAGAGTGTAGGGTATAGAGTGTAGGGTAGAGAGTGTAGGGTAGAGAGTGTAGAGTGTAGGGTATAGAGTGTAGGGTATAGAGTGTAGAGTGTAGGGAATAGAGTGTAGGGTATAGAGTGTAGGGTGTAGAGTGTAGGGTATAGAGTGTAGAGTGTAGGTTATAGAGTGTATGGTATAGAGTGTAGGGTATAGAATGTAGGGTGTAGAGTGTAGGGTATAGAGTGTAGGGCATAGAGTGTAGGGTATAGAGTGTAGGGTGTAGAGTGTAGGGTATAGAGTGTAGAGTGTAGGGTATAGAGTGTATGGTATAGAGTGTAGGGTATAGAGTTTAGGGTATAGAGTGTAGGGTATAGAGTGTAGGATATAAAGTGTAGGGTATAGAGTGTAGAGTGTAGGGTATAGAGTGTATGGTATAGAGTGTAGGGTATATAGTGTAGAGTGTAGGGTATAGAGTGTAGGGAATAGAGTGTAGGGTATAGAGTGTATGGTATAGAGTGTAGGGTATAGAGTGTAGGGTGTAGAGTGTAGGGTATAGAGTGTAGGGCATAGAGTGTAGGGTATAGAGTATAGAGTGTAGGGTATAGAGTGTAGAGTGTAGGGTATAGAGTGTAGGGTATAGAGTGTAGGGTATAGAGTGGAGAGTGTAGGGTATAGAGTGTAGGGTATAGAGTGTAGGGTGTAGAGTGTAGGGTATAGAGTGTAGGGTATAGAGTGTAGAGTGTAGGGTATAGAGTGTAGAGTGTAGGGTATAGAGTGTAGGGTATAGAGTGTAGGGTAGAGAGTGTAAGGTAGAGAGTGTAGAGTGTAGGGTATAGAGTGTAGGGTATAGAGTGTAGAGTGTAGGGATTAGAGTGTAGGGTCTACAGTGTAGGGTGTAGAGTGTAGGGTATAGAGTGTAGAGTGTATGGTATAGAGTGTATGGTATAGAGTGTAGGGTATAGAGTGTAGGGTGTAGAGTGTAGGGTATAGAGTGTAGGGCATAGAGTGTAGGGTATAGAGTGTAGGGTATAGAGTGTAGAGTGTAGGGTATAGAGTGTATGGTATAGAGTGTGGGGGTATAGAGTGTAGGGTATAGAGTGTAGGGTATAGAGTGTAGGGCAAAGAGTGTAGGGTATAGAGTGTAGGGTATAGAGTGTAGAGTGTAGGGTATAGAGTGTAGGGTATAGAGTGTAGGGTATATAGTGTAGACTGTAGGGTATAGAGTGTAGGGTATAGAGTGTAGGGTATAGAGTGCAGGGTATAGAGTGTAGAGTGTAGGGTATAGAGTGTATGGTATAGAGTGTGGGGTATAGAGTGTAGGGTATAGAGTGTTGGGTATAGAGTGTATGGTATAGAGTGTAGGGTATAGAGTGTAGGGTATAGAGTGTAGGGAATAGAGTGTAGAATGTAAGGTATAGAGTGTAGAGTGTAGGGTATAGAGTGTAGGGTATAGAGTGTAGAGTGTAGGGATTAGAGTGTAGGGTATAGAGTGTAGGGTATAGAGTGTAGGGTATAGAGTGTAGAGTGTAGGGTATAGAGTGTAGGGTATAGAGTGTAGGGCATAGAGTGTAGGGTATAGAGTGTAGGGTATAGAGTGTAGAGTGTAGGGTATAGAGTGTAGGGTATAGAGTGTAGGGTATAGAGTGTAGAGTGTAGGGTATAGAGTGTAGGGCATAGAGTGTAGGGTGTAGAGTGTAGGGTATAGAGTATAGGGCATAGAGTGTAGGGTATAGAGTGTAGGGTATAGAGTGTAGAGTGTAGGGTATAGAGTGTAGGGTATAGAGTGTAGGGAATAGAGTGTAGAGTGTAAGGTATAGAGTGTAGAGTGTAGGGTATAGAGTGTAGGGTATAGAGTGTAGAGTGTAGGGATTAGAGTGTAGGGTATAGAGTGTGGGGTATAGAGTGTAGGGTATAGAGTGTAGAGTGTAGGGTATAGAGTGTAGGGTATAGAGTGTAGGGTATAGAGTGTAGGGCATAGAGTGTAGGATATAGAGTGTAGGGTATAGAGTTTAGAGTGTAGGGTATAGAGTGTAGGGTATAGAGTGTAGGGTATAGAGTGTAGGGTATAGAGTGTAGGGCATAGAGTGTAGGGTATAGATTGTAGGGTATAGAGTGTAGAGTGTAGGGTATAGAGTGTAGGGTATAGAGTGTAGGGTATAGAGTGTAGAGTGTAGGGTATAGAGTGTAGGGTATAGAGTGTAGGGTATAGAGTGTAGGGCATAGAGTGTATGGTATAGAGTGTAGGGTATAGAGTGTAGGGTATAGAGTGTAGGGTATAGAGTGTAGGGTACAGAGTGTAGAGTGTAGGGTATAGAGTGTAGGGAATAGAGTGTAGGGTATAGAGTGTAGAGTGTAGGGTATAGTGTGTAGGGTATAGAGTGTAGGGTATAGAGTGTAGGGCATAGAGTGTAGGGTATAGAGTGTAGGGTATAGAGGGTAGAGTGTAGGGTATAGAGTGTAGGGTATAGAGTGTAGGGTATAGAGTGTAGAGTGTAGGGTATATAGTGTAGGGTATAGAGTGTAGAGTATAGAGTGTAGAGTGTAGGGTATAGAGTGTAGGGTATAGAGTGTAGGGTATAGAGTGTAGAGTGTAGGGTATAGAGTTTAAAGTGTAGGGTATAGAGTGTAGGGTATAGAGTGTAAGGTATAGAGTGTAGGGTGTAGAGTGTAGGGTATAGAGTGTAGGGTATAGAGTGTAGGGTATAGAGTGTACGGTATAGAGTGTAGGGTATAGAGTGTATGGTATAGAGTGTAGGGTATAGAGTGTAGGGCATAGAGTGTAGGGTATAGAGTGTAGGGTATAGAGTGTATTGTGTAAGGTATAGAGTGTAGGGTGTAGAGTGTAGGGTATAGAGTGTAGGGTATAGAGTGTAGGGTATAGAGTGTACGGTATAGAGTGTAGGGTATAGAGTGTAGGGTGTAGAGTGTAGGGTATAGAGTGTAGGGCATAGTGTGTAGGGTATAGAGTGTAGGGTATAGAGTGTAGAGTGTAGGGTATAGAGCGTAGGGTATAGAGTGTAGGGTATAGAGTGTAGGGTATAGAGTGTAGGGCATAGAGTGTATGGTATAGAGTGTAGGGTATAGAGTGTAGGGTATAGAGTGTAGGGTATAGAGTGTAGGGTACAGAGTGTAGAGTGTAGGGTATAGAGTGTAGGGAATAGAGTGTAGGGTATAGAGTGTAGAGTGTAGGGTATAGTGTGTAGGGTATAGAGTGTAGGGTATAGAGTGTAGGGCATAGAGTGTAGGGTATAGAGTGTAGGGTATAGAGGGTAGAGTGTAGGGTATAGAGTGTAGGGTATAGAGTGTAGGGTATAGAGTGTAGAGTGTAGGGTATATAGTGTAGGGTATAGAGTGTAGAGTATAGAGTGTAGAGTGTAGGGTATAGAGTGTAGGGTATAGAGTGTAGGGTATAGAGTGTAGAGTGTAGGGTATAGAGTTTAAAGTGTAGGGTATAGAGTGTAGGGTATAGAGTGTAAGGTATAGAGTGTAGGGTGTAGAGTGTAGGGTATAGAGTGTAGGGTATAGAGTGTAGGGTATAGAGTGTACGGTATAGAGTGTAGGGTATAGAGTGTATGGTATAGAGTGTAGGGTATAGAGTGTAGGGCATAGAGTGTAGGGTATAGAGTGTAGGGTATAGAGTGTATTGTGTAAGGTATAGAGTGTAGGGTGTAGAGTGTAGGGTATAGAGTGTAGGGTATAGAGTGTAGGGTATAGAGTGTACGGTATAGAGTGTAGGGTATAGAGTGTAGGGTGTAGAGTGTAGGGTATAGAGTGTAGGGCATAGTGTGTAGGGTATAGAGTGTAGGGTATAGAGTGTAGAGTGTAGGGTATAGAGCGTAGGGTATAGAGTGTAGGGTATAGAGTGGAGAGTGTAGGGTATAGAGTGTATGGTATAGAGTGTAGGGTATAGAGTGTAGGGTGTAGAGTGTAGGGTATAGAGTGTAGAGTGTAGGGATTAGAGTGTAGGGTCAACAGTGTAGGGTGTAGAGTGTAGGGTATAGAGTGTAGAGTGTAGGGTATAGAGTGTATGGTATAGAGTGTAGGGTATAGAGTGTAGGGTGTAGAGTGTAGGGTATAGAGTGTAGGGCATAGAGTGTAGGGTATAGAGTGTAGGGTATAGAGTGTAGAGTGTAGGGTATAGAGTGTATGGTATAGAGTGTGGGATATAGAGTGTAGGGTATAGAGTATAGGGTATAAAGTGTAGGGCAAAGAGTGTAGGGTATAGAGTGTAGGGTATAGAGTGTAGAGTGTAGGGTATAGAGTGTAGGGTATAGAGTTTAGGGTATATAGTGTAGAGTGTAGGGTATAGAGTGTAGGGTATAGAGTGTAGGGTATAGAGTGCAGGGTATAGAGTGTAGAGTGTAGGGTATAAAGTGTATGGTATAGAGTGTGGGGTATAGAGTGTAGGGTATAGAGTGTAGGGTATAGAGTGTAGGGTATAGAGTGTAGGGTATAGAGTGTAGAGTGTAGGGTATAGAGTGTAGAGTGTAGGGTATAGAGTGTAGGGTATATAGTGTAGAGTGTAGGGTATAGAGTGTAGGGTATAGAGTGTAGGGTATAGAGTGTTGGGTAAAGAGTGTAGAGTGTAGGGTATAGAGTGTAGAGTGTAGGGATTAGAGTGTAAGGTATAGAGTGTAGGGTGTAGAGTGTAGGGTATAGAGTGTAGGGTATATAGTGTAGAGTGTAGAGTGTAGGGTATAGAGTGTAGAGTGTAGGGTATAGAGTGTAGGGTATAGAGTGTAGGGTATAGAGTGTTGGGTAAAGAGTGTAGAGTGTAGGGTATAGAGTGTAGAGTGTAGGGATTAGAGTGTAAGGTATAGAGTGTAGGGTGTAGAGTGTAGGGTATAGAGTGTAGAGTGCAGGGTATAGAGTGTATGGTATAGAGTGTAGGGTATAGAGTGTAGGGTGTAGAGTGTAGGGTATAGAGTGTAGGGCATAGAGTGTAGGGTATAGAGTGTAGAGTGTAGGGTATAGAGTGTAGGGTATAGAGTGTAGGGTATAGAGTGTAGGGTATAGAGTGTAGAGTGTAGGGTATAGAGTGTAGAGTGTAGGGTATAGAGTGTAGGGTAGAGAGTGTAGGGTAGAGAGTGTAGAGTGTAGGGTATAGAGTGTAGGGTATAGAGTGTAGAGTGTAGGGAATAGAGTGTAGGGTATAGAGTGTAGGGTGTAGAGTGTAGGGTATAGAGTGTAGAGTGTAGGTTATAGAGTGTATGGTATAGAGTGTAGGGTATAGAATGTAGGGTGTAGAGTGTAGGGTATAGAGTGTAGGGCATAGAGTGTAGGGTATAGAGTGTAGGGTGTAGAGTGTAGGGTATAGAGTGTAGAGTGTAGGGTATAGAGTGTATGGTATAGAGTGTAGGGTATAGAGTTTAGGGTATAGAGTGTAGGGTATAGAGTGTAGGATATAGAGTGTAGGGTATAGAGTGTAGAGTGTAGGGTATAGAGTGTATGGTATAGAGTGTAGGGTATATAGTGTAGAGTGTAGGGTATAGAGTGTAGGGAATAGAGTGTAGGGTATAGAGTGTATGGTATAGAGTGTAGGGTATAGAGTGTAGGGTGTAGAGTGTAGGGTATAGAGTGTAGGGCATAGAGTGTAGGGTATAGAGTATAGAGTGTAGGGTATAGAGTGTAGAGTGTAGGGTATAGAGTGTAGGGTATAGAGTGTAGGGTATAGAGTGGAGAGTGTAGGGTATAGAGTGTAGGGTATAGAGTGTAGGGTGTAGAGTGTAGGGTATAGAGTGTAGGGTATAGAGTGTAGAGTGTAGGGTATAGAGTGTAGAGTGTAGGGTATAGAGTGTAGGGTATAGAGTGTAGGGTAGAGAGTGTAAGGTAGAGAGTGTAGAGTGTAGGGTATAGAGTGTAGGGTATAGAGTGTAGAGTGTAGGGATTAGAGTGTAGGGTCTACAGTGTAGGGTGTAGAGTGTAGGGTATAGAGTGTAGAGTGTAGGGTATAGAGTGTATGGTATAGAGTGTAGGGTATAGAGTGTAGGGTGTAGAGTGTAGGGTATAGAGTGTAGGGCATAGAGTGTAGGGTATAGAGTGTAGGGTATAGAGTGTAGAGTGTAGGGTATAGAGTGTATGGTATAGAGTGTGGGGTATAGAGTGTAGGGTATAGAGTGTAGGGTATAGAGTGTAGGGCAAAGAGTGTAGGGTATAGAGTGTAGGGTATAGAGTGTAGAGTGTAGGGTATAGAGTGTAGGGTATAGAGTGTAGGGTATATAGTGTAGACTGTAGGGTATAGAGTGTAGGGTATAGAGTGTAGGGTATAGAGTGCAGGGTATAGAGTGTAGAGTGTAGGGTATAGAGTGTATGGTATAGAGTGTGGGGTATAGAGTGTAGGGTATAGAGTGTTGGGTATAGAGTGTATGGTATAGAGTGTAGGGTATAGAGTGTAGGGTATAGAGTGTAGGGAATAGAGTGTAGAATGTAAGGTATAG
This sequence comes from Ranitomeya imitator, assembly GCF_032444005.1. Taxonomy (NCBI): domain Eukaryota; kingdom Metazoa; phylum Chordata; class Amphibia; order Anura; family Dendrobatidae; genus Ranitomeya; species Ranitomeya imitator. The sequence continues at coordinate 204,227,838 of NC_091287.1, read as the reverse complement.
AGTGTAGAGTGTAGGGTATAGAGTGTAGGGTATAGAGTGTAGAGTGTAGGGATTAGAGTGTAGGGTATAGAGTGCAGGGTATAGAGTGTAGGGTATAGAGTGTAGAGTGTAGGGTATAGAGTGTAGGGTATAGAGTGTAGGGCATAGAGTGTAGGGTATAGAGTGTAGGGTATAGAGTGTAGAGTGTAGGGTATAGAGTGTAGGGTATAGAGTGTAGGGTATAGAGTGTAGAGTGTAGGGTATAGAGTGTAGGGCATAGAGTGTAGGGTGTAGAGTGTAGGGTATAGAGTATAGGGCATAGAGTGTAGGGTATAGAGTGTAGGGTATAGAGTGTAGAGTGTAGGGTATAGAGTGTAGGGTATAGAGTGTAGGGAATAGAGTGTAGAGTGTAAGGTATAGAGTGTAGAGTGTAGGGTATAGAGTGTAGGGTATAGAGTGTAGAGTGTAGGGATTAGAGTGTAGGGTATAGAGTGTGGGGTATAGAGTGTAGGGTATAGAGTGTAGAGTGTAGGGTATAGAGTGTAGGGTATAGAGTGTAGGGTATAGAGTGTAGGGCATAGAGTGTAGGATATAGAGTGTAGGGTATAGAGTTTAGAGTGTAGGGTATAGAGTGTAGGGTATAGAGTGTAGGGTATAGAGTGTAGGGTATAGAGTGTAGGGCATAGAGTGTAGGGTATAGATTGTAGGTTATAGAGTGTAGAGTGTAGGGTATAGAGTGTAGGGTATAGAGTGTAGGGTATAGAGTGTAGAGTGTAGGGTATAGAGTGTAGGGTATAGAGTGTAGGGTATAGAGTGTAGGGCATAGAGTGTATGGTATAGAGTGTAGGGTATAGAGTGTAGGGTATAGAGTGTAGGGTATAGAGTGTAGGGTACAGAGTGTAGAGTGTAGGGTATAGAGTGTAGGGAATAGAGTGTAGGGTATAGAGTGTAGAGTGTAGGGTATAGTGTGTAGGGTATAGAGTGTAGGGTATAGAGTGTAGGGCATAGAGTGTAGGGTATAGAGTGTAGGGTATAGAGGGTAGAGTGTAGGGTATAGAGTGTAGGGTATAGAGTGTAGGGTATAGAGTGTAGAGTGTAGGGTATAGAGTGTAGGGTATAGAGTGTAGAGTATAGAGTGTAGAGTGTAGGGTATAGAGAGTAGGGTATAGAGTGTAGGGTATAGAGTGTAGAGTGTAGGGTATAGAGTTTAAAGTGTAGGGTATAGAGTGTAGGGTATACAGTGTAAGGTATAGAGTGTAGGGTGTAGAGTGTAGGGTATAGAGTGTAGGGTATAGAGTGTAGGGTATAGAGTGTACGGTATAGAGTGTAGGGTATAGAGTGTATGGTATAGAGTGTAGGGTATAGAGTGTAGGGCATAGAGTGTAGGGTATAGAGTGTAGGGTATAGAGTGTATTGTGTAAGGTATAGAGTGTAGGGTGTAGAGTGTAGGGTATAGAGTGTAGGGTATAGAGTGTAGGGTATAGAGTGTACGGTATAGAGTGTAGGGTATAGAGTGTAGGGTGTAGAGTGTAGGGTATAGAGTGTAGGGCATAGTGTGTAGGGTATAGAGTGTAGGGTATAGAGTGTAGAGTGTAGGGTATAGAGCGTAGGGTATAGAGTGTAGGGTATAGAGTGGAGAGTGTAGGGTATAGAGTGTATGGTATAGAGTGTAGGGTATAGAGTGTAGGGTGTAGAGTGTAGGGTATAGAGTGTAGAGTGTAGGGATTAGAGTGTAGGGTCAACAGTGTAGGGTGTAGAGTGTAGGGTATAGAGTGTAGAGTGTAGGGTATAGAGTGTATGGTATAGAGTGTAGGGTATAGAGTGTAGGGTGTAGAGTGTAGGGTATAGAGTGTAGGGCATAGAGTGTAGGGTATAGAGTGTAGGGTATAGAGTGTAGAGTGTAGGGTATAGAGTGTATGGTATAGAGTGTGGGATATAGAGTGTAGGGTATAGAGTATAGGGTATAAAGTGTAGGGCAAAGAGTGTAGGGTATAGAGTGTAGGGTATAGAGTGTAGAGTGTAGGGTATAGAGTGTAGGGTATAGAGTTTAGGGTATATAGTGTAGAGTGTAGGGTATAGAGTGTAGGGTATAGAGTGTAGGGTATAGAGTGCAGGGTATAGAGTGTAGAGTGTAGGGTATAAAGTGTATGGTATAGAGTGTGGGGTATAGAGTGTAGGGTATAGAGTGTAGGGTATAGAGTGTAGGGTATAGAGTGTAGGGTATAGAGTGTAGAGTGTAGGGTATAGAGTGTAGAGTGTACGGTATAGAGTGTAGGGTATATAGTGTAGAGTGTAGGGTATAGAGTGTAGGGAATAGAGTGTAGGGTATAGAGTGTATGGTATAGAGTGTAGGGTATAGAGTGTAGGGTGTAGAGTGTAGGGTATAGAGTGTAGGGCATAGAGTGTAGGGTATAGAGTATAGAGTGTAGGGTATAGAGTGTAGAGTGTAGGGTATAGAGTGTAGGGTATAGAGTGTAGGGTATAGAGTGGAGAGTGTAGGGTATAGAGTGTAGGGTATAGAGTGTAGGGTGTAGAGTGTAGGGTATAGAGTGTAGGGTATAGAGTGTAGAGTGTAGGGTATAGAGTGTAGAGTGTAGGGTATAGAGTGTAGGGTATAGAGTGTAGGGTAGAGAGTGTAAGGTAGAGAGTGTAGAGTGTAGGGTATAGAGTGTAGGGTATAGAGTGTAGAGTGTAGGGATTAGAGTGTAGGGTCTACAGTGTAGGGTGTAGAGTGTAGGGTATAGAGTGTAGAGTGTAGGGTATAGAGTGTATGGTATAGAGTGTAGGGTATAGAGTGTAGGGTGTAGAGTGTAGGGTATAGAGTGTAGGGCATAGAGTGTAGGGTATAGAGTGTAGGGTATAGAGTGTAGAGTGTAGGGTATAGAGTGTATGGTATAGAGTGTGGGGTATAGAGTGTAGGGTATAGAGTGTAGGGTATAGAGTGTAGGGCAAAGAGTGTAGGGTATAGAGTGTAGGGTATAGAGTGTAGAGTGTAGGGTATAGAGTGTAGGGTATAGAGTGTAGGGTATATAGTGTAGACTGTAGGGTATAGAGTGTAGGGTATAGAGTGTAGGGTATAGAGTGCAGGGTATAGAGTGTAGAGTGTAGGGTATAGAGTGTATGGTATAGAGTGTGGGGTATAGAGTGTAGGGTATAGAGTGTTGGGTATAGAGTGTATGGTATAGAGTGTAGGGTATAGAGTGTAGGGTATAGAGTGTAGGGAATAGAGTGTAGAATGTAAGGTATAGAGTGTAGAGTGTAGGGTATAGAGTGTAGGGTATAGAGTGTAGAGTGTAGGGATTAGAGTGTAGGGTATAGAGTGCAGGGTATAGAGTGTAGGGTATAGAGTGTAGAGTGTAGGGTATAGAGTGTAGGGTATAGAGTGTAGGGCATAGAGTGTAGGGTATAGAGTGTAGGGTATAGAGTGTAGAGTGTAGGGTATAGAGTGTAGGGTATAGAGTGTAGGGTATAGAGTGTAGAGTGTAGGGTATAGAGTGTAGGGCATAGAGTGTAGGGTGTAGAGTGTAGGGTATAGAGTATAGGGCATAGAGTGTAGGGTATAGAGTGTAGGGTATAGAGTGTAGAGTGTAGGGTATAGAGTGTAGGGTATAGAGTGTAGGGAATAGAGTGTAGAGTGTAAGGTATAGAGTGTAGAGTGTAGGGTATAGAGTGTAGGGTATAGAGTGTAGAGTGTAGGGATTAGAGTGTAGGGTATAGAGTGTGGGGTATAGAGTGTAGGGTATAGAGTGTAGAGTGTAGGGTATAGAGTGTAGGGTATAGAGTGTAGGGTATAGAGTGTAGGGCATAGAGTGTAGGATATAGAGTGTAGGGTATAGAGTTTAGAGTGTAGGGTATAGAGTGTAGGGTATAGAGTGTAGGGTATAGAGTGTAGGGTATAGAGTGTAGGGCATAGAGTGTAGGGTATAGATTGTAGGTTATAGAGTGTAGAGTGTAGGGTATAGAGTGTAGGGTATAGAGTGTAGGGTATAGAGTGTAGAGTGTAGGGTATAGAGTGTAGGGTATAGAGTGTAGGGTATAGAGTGTAGGGCATAGAGTGTATGGTATAGAGTGTAGGGTATAGAGTGTAGGGTATAGAGTGTAGGGTATAGAGTGTAGGGTACAGAGTGTAGAGTGTAGGGTATAGAGTGTAGGGAATAGAGTGTAGGGTATAGAGTGTAGAGTGTAGGGTATAGTGTGTAGGGTATAGAGTGTAGGGTATAGAGTGTAGGGCATAGAGTGTAGGGTATAGAGTGTAGGGTATAGAGGGTAGAGTGTAGGGTATAGAGTGTAGGGTATAGAGTGTAGGGTATAGAGTGTAGAGTGTAGGGTATAGAGTGTAGGGTATAGAGTGTAGAGTATAGAGTGTAGAGTGTAGGGTATAGAGAGTAGGGTATAGAGTGTAGGGTATAGAGTGTAGAGTGTAGGGTATAGAGTTTAAAGTGTAGGGTATAGAGTGTAGGGTATACAGTGTAAGGTATAGAGTGTAGGGTGTAGAGTGTAGGGTATAGAGTGTAGGGTATAGAGTGTAGGGTATAGAGTGTACGGTATAGAGTGTAGGGTATAGAGTGTATGGTATAGAGTGTAGGGTATAGAGTGTAGGGCATAGAGTGTAGGGTATAGAGTGTAGGGTATAGAGTGTATTGTGTAAGGTATAGAGTGTAGGGTGTAGAGTGTAGGGTATAGAGTGTAGGGTATAGAGTGTAGGGTATAGAGTGTACGGTATAGAGTGTAGGGTATAGAGTGTAGGGTGTAGAGTGTAGGGTATAGAGTGTAGGGCATAGTGTGTAGGGTATAGAGTGTAGGGTATAGAGTGTAGAGTGTAGGGTATAGAGCGTAGGGTATAGAGTGTAGGGTATAGAGTGGAGAGTGTAGGGTATAGAGTGTATGGTATAGAGTGTAGGGTATAGAGTGTAGGGTGTAGAGTGTAGGGTATAGAGTGTAGAGTGTAGGGATTAGAGTGTAGGGTCAACAGTGTAGGGTGTAGAGTGTAGGGTATAGAGTGTAGAGTGTAGGGTATAGAGTGTATGGTATAGAGTGTAGGGTATAGAGTGTAGGGTGTAGAGTGTAGGGTATAGAGTGTAGGGCATAGAGTGTAGGGTATAGAGTGTAGGGTATAGAGTGTAGAGTGTAGGGTATAGAGTGTATGGTATAGAGTGTGGGATATAGAGTGTAGGGTATAGAGTATAGGGTATAAAGTGTAGGGCAAAGAGTGTAGGGTATAGAGTGTAGGGTATAGAGTGTAGAGTGTAGGGTATAGAGTGTAGGGTATAGAGTTTAGGGTATATAGTGTAGAGTGTAGGGTATAGAGTGTAGGGTATAGAGTGTAGGGTATAGAGTGCAGGGTATAGAGTGTAGAGTGTAGGGTATAAAGTGTATGGTATAGAGTGTGGGGTATAGAGTGTAGGGTATAGAGTGTAGGGTATAGAGTGTAGGGTATAGAGTGTAGGGTATAGAGTGTAGAGTGTAGGGTATAGAGTGTAGAGTGTAGGGTATAGAGTGTAGGGTATATAGTGTAGAGTGTAGGGTATAGAGTGTAGGGTATAGAGTGTAGGGTATAGAGTGTTGGGTAAAGAGTGTAGAGTGTAGGGTATAGAGTGTAGAGTGTAGGGATTAGAGTGTAAGGTATAGAGTGTAGGGTGTAGAGTGTAGGGTATAGAGTGTAGGGTATATAGTGTAGAGTGTAGAGTGTAGGGTATAGAGTGTAGAGTGTAGGGTATAGAGTGTAGGGTATAGAGTGTAGGGTATAGAGTGTTGGGTAAAGAGTGTAGAGTGTAGGGTATAGAGTGTAGAGTGTAGGGATTAGAGTGTAAGGTATAGAGTGTAGGGTGTAGAGTGTAGGGTATAGAGTGTAGAGTGCAGGGTATAGAGTGTATGGTATAGAGTGTAGGGTATAGAGTGTAGGGTGTAGAGTGTAGGGTATAGAGTGTAGGGCATAGAGTGTAGGGTATAGAGTGTAGAGTGTAGGGTATAGAGTGTAGGGTATAGAGTGTAGGGTATAGAGTGTAGGGTATAGAGTGTAGAGTGTAGGGTATAGAGTGTAGAGTGTAGGGTATAGAGTGTAGGGTAGAGAGTGTAGGGTAGAGAGTGTAGAGTGTAGGGTATAGAGTGTAGGGTATAGAGTGTAGAGTGTAGGGAATAGAGTGTAGGGTATAGAGTGTAGGGTGTAGAGTGTAGGGTATAGAGTGTAGAGTGTAGGTTATAGAGTGTATGGTATAGAGTGTAGGGTATAGAATGTAGGGTGTAGAGTGTAGGGTATAGAGTGTAGGGCATAGAGTGTAGGGTATAGAGTGTAGGGTGTAGAGTGTAGGGTATAGAGTGTAGAGTGTAGGGTATAGAGTGTATGGTATAGAGTGTAGGGTATAGAGTTTAGGGTATAGAGTGTAGGGTATAGAGTGTAGGATATAGAGTGTAGGGTATAGAGTGTAGAGTGTAGGGTATAGAGTGTATGGTATAGAGTGTAGGGTATATAGTGTAGAGTGTAGGGTATAGAGTGTAGGGAATAGAGTGTAGGGTATAGAGTGTATGGTATAGAGTGTAGGGTATAGAGTGTAGGGTGTAGAGTGTAGGGTATAGAGTGTAGGGCATAGAGTGTAGGGTATAGAGTATAGAGTGTAGGGTATAGAGTGTAGAGTGTAGGGTATAGAGTGTAGGGTATAGAGTGTAGGGTATAGAGTGGAGAGTGTAGGGTATAGAGTGTAGGGTATAGAGTGTAGGGTGTAGAGTGTAGGGTATAGAGTGTAGGGTATAGAGTGTAGAGTGTAGGGTATAGAGTGTAGAGTGTAGGGTATAGAGTGTAGGGTATAGAGTGTAGGGTAGAGAGTGTAAGGTAGAGAGTGTAGAGTGTAGGGTATAGAGTGTAGGGTATAGAGTGTAGAGTGTAGGGATTAGAGTGTAGGGTCTACAGTGTAGGGTGTAGAGTGTAGGGTATAGAGTGTAGAGTGTAGGGTATAGAGTGTATGGTATAGAGTGTAGGGTATAGAGTGTAGGGTGTAGAGTGTAGGGTATAGAGTGTAGGGCATAGAGTGTAGGGTATAGAGTGTAGGGTATAGAGTGTAGAGTGTAGGGTATAGAGTGTATGGTATAGAGTGTGGGGTATAGAGTGTAGGGTATAGAGTGTAGGGTATAGAGTGTAGGGCAAAGAGTGTAGGGTATAGAGTGTAGGGTATAGAGTGTAGAGTGTAGGGTATAGAGTGTAGGGTATAGAGTGTAGGGTATATAGTGTAGACTGTAGGGTATAGAGTGTAGGGTATAGAGTGTAGGGTATAGAGTGCAGGGTATAGAGTGTAGAGTGTAGGGTATAGAGTGTATGGTATAGAGTGTGGGGTATAGAGTGTAGGGTATAGAGTGTTGGGTATAGAGTGTATGGTATAGAGTGTAGGGTATAGAGTGTAGGGTATAGAGTGTAGGGAATAGAGTGTAGAATGTAAGGTATAGAGTGTAGAGTGTAGGGTATAGAGTGTAGGGTATAGAGTGTAGAGTGTAGGGATTAGAGTGTAGGGTATAGAGTGCAGGGTATAGAGTGTAGGGTATAGAGTGTAGAGTGTAGGGTATAGAGTGTAGGGTATAGAGTGTAGGGCATAGAGTGTAGGGTATAGAGTGTAGGGTATAGAGTGTAGAGTGTAGGGTATAGAGTGTAGGGTATAGAGTGTAGGGTATAGAGTGTAGAGTGTAGGGTATAGAGTGTAGGGCATAGAGTGTAGGGTGTAGAGTGTAGGGTATAGAGTATAGGGCATAGAGTGTAGGGTATAGAGTGTAGGGTATAGAGTGTAGAGTGTAGGGTATAGAGTGTAGGGTATAGAGTGTAGGGAATAGAGTGTAGAGTGTAAGGTATAGAGTGTAGAGTGTAGGGTATAGAGTGTAGGGTATAGAGTGTAGAGTGTAGGGATTAGAGTGTAGGGTATAGAGTGTGGGGTATAGAGTGTAGGGTATAGAGTGTAGAGTGTAGGGTATAGAGTGTAGGGTATAGAGTGTAGGGTATAGAGTGTAGGGCATAGAGTGTAGGATATAGAGTGTAGGGTATAGAGTTTAGAGTGTAGGGTATAGAGTGTAGGGTATAGAGTGTAGGGTATAGAGTGTAGGGTATAGAGTGTAGGGCATAGAGTGTAGGGTATAGATTGTAGGTTATAGAGTGTAGAGTGTAGGGTATAGAGTGTAGGGTATAGAGTGTAGGGTATAGAGTGTAGAGTGTAGGGTATAGAGTGTAGGGTATAGAGTGTAGGGTATAGAGTGTAGGGCATAGAGTGTATGGTATAGAGTGTAGGGTATAGAGTGTAGGGTATAGAGTGTAGGGTATAGAGTGTAGGGTACAGAGTGTAGAGTGTAGGGTATAGAGTGTAGGGAATAGAGTGTAGGGTATAGAGTGTAGAGTGTAGGGTATAGTGTGTAGGGTATAGAGTGTAGGGTATAGAGTGTAGGGCATAGAGTGTAGGGTATAGAGTGTAGGGTATAGAGGGTAGAGTGTAGGGTATAGAGTGTAGGGTATAGAGTGTAGGGTATAGAGTGTAGAGTGTAGGGTATAGAGTGTAGGGTATAGAGTGTAGAGTATAGAGTGTAGAGTGTAGGGTATAGAGTGTAGGGTATAGAGTGTAGGGTATAGAGTGTAGAGTGTAGGGTATAGAGTTTAAAGTGTAGGGTATAGAGTGTAGGGTATACAGTGTAAGGTATAGAGTGTAGGGTGTAGAGTGTAGGGTATAGAGTGTAGGGTATAGAGTGTAGGGTATAGAGTGTACGGTATAGAGTGTAGGGTATAGAGTGTATGGTATAGAGTGTAGGGTATAGAGTGTAGGGCATAGAGTGTAGGGTATAGAGTGTAGGGTATAGAGTGTATTGTGTAAGGTATAGAGTGTAGGGTGTAGAGTGTAGGGTATAGAGTGTAGGGTATAGAGTGTAGGGTATAGAGTGTACGGTATAGAGTGTAGGGTATAGAGTGTAGGGTGTAGAGTGTAGGGTATAGAGTGTAGGGCATAGTGTGTAGGGTATAGAGTGTAGGGTATAGAGTGTAGAGTGTAGGGTATAGAGCGTAGGGTATAGAGTGTAGGGTATAGAGTGGAGAGTGTAGGGTATAGAGTGTATGGTATAGAGTGTAGGGTATAGAGTGTAGGGTGTAGAGTGTAGGGTATAGAGTGTAGAGTGTAGGGATTAGAGTGTAGGGTCAACAGTGTAGGGTGTAGAGTGTAGGGTATAGAGTGTAGAGTGTAGGGTATAGAGTGTATGGTATAGAGTGTAGGGTATAGAGTGTAGGGTGTAGAGTGTAGGGTATAGAGTGTAGGGCATAGAGTGTAGGGTATAGAGTGTAGGGTATAGAGTGTAGAGTGTAGGGTATAGAGTGTATGGTATAGAGTGTGGGATATAGAGTGTAGGGTATAGATTATAGGGTATAAAGTGTAGGGCAAAGAGTGTAGGGTATAGAGTGTAGGGTATAGAGTGTAGAGTGTAGGGTATAGAGTGTAGGGTATAGAGTTTAGGGTATATAGTGTAGAGTGTAGGGTATAGAGTGTAGGGTATAGAGTGTAGGGTATAGAGTGCAGGGTATAGAGTGTAGAGTGTAGGGTATAAAGTGTATGGTATAGAGTGTGGGGTATAGAGTGTAGGGTATAGAGTGTAGGGTATAGAGTGTAGGGTATAGAGTGTAGGGTATAGAGTGTAGAGTGTAGGGTATAGAGTGTAGAGTGTAGGGTATAGAGTGTAGGGTATATAGTGTAGAGTGTAGGGTATAGAGTGTAGGGTATAGAGTGTAGGGTATAGAGTGCAGGGTATAGAGTGTAGAGTGTAGGGTATAGAGTGTAGAGTGTAGGGTATAGAGTGTAGGGTATAGAGTGTAGGGTATAGAGTGTTGGGTAAAGAGTGTAGAGTGTAGGGTATAGAGTGTAGAGTGTAGGGATTAGAGTGTAAGGTATAGAGTGTAGGGTGTAGAGTGTAGGGTATAGAGTGTAGAGTGCAGGGTATAGAGTGTATGGTATAGAGTGTAGGGTATAGAGTGTAGAGTGTAGGGTATAGAGTGTAGGGTATAGAGTGTAGGGTATAGAGTGTAGAGTGTAGGGTGTAGAGTGTAGGGTATAGAGTGTATGGTATAGAGTGTAGGGTATAGAATGTAGGGTGTAGAGTGTAGGGTATAGAGTGTAGGGCACAGAGTGTAGGGTATAGAGTGTAGGGTGTAGAGTGTAGGGTATAGAGTGTAGAGTGTAGGGTATAGAGTGTAGAGTGTAGGGTATAGAGTGTAGGGTATATAGTGTAGAGTGTAGGGTATAGAGTGTAGGGTATAGAGCGTAGGGTATAGAGTGCAGGGTATAGAGTGTAGAGTGTAGGGTATAGAGTGTAGAGTGTAGGGTATAGAGTGTAGGGTATAGAGTGTAGGGTATAGAGTGTTGGGTAAAGAGTGTAGAGTGTAGGGTATAGAGTGTAGAGTGTAGGGATTAGAGTGTAAGGTATAGAGTGTAGGGTGTAGAGTGTAGGGTATAGAGTGTAGAGTGCAGGGTATAGAGTGTATGGTATAGAGTGTAGGGTATAGAGTGTAGGGTGTAGAGTGTAGGGTATAGAGTGTAGGGCATAGAGTGTAGGGTATAGAGTGTAGAGTGTAGGGTATAGAGTGTAGGGTATAGAGTGTAGGGTATAGAGTGTAGGGTATAGAGTGTAGGGTATAGAGTGTAGAGTGTAGGGTATAGAGTGTAGAGTGTAGGGTATAGAGTGTAGGGTAGAGAGTGTAGGGTAGAGAGTGTAGAGTGTAGGGTATAGAGTGTAGGGTATAGAGTGTAGAGTGTAGGGAATAGAGTGTAGGGTATAGAGTGTAGGGTGTAGAGTGTAGGGTATAGAGTGTAGAGTGTAGGTTATAGAGTGTATGGTATAGAGTGTAGGGTATAGAATGTAGGGTGTAGAGTGTAGGGTATAGAGTGTAGGGCATAGAGTGTAGGGTATAGAGTGTAGGGTGTAGAGTGTAGGGTATAGAGTGTAGAGTGTAGGGTATAGAGTGTATGGTATAGAGTGTAGGGTATAGAGTTTAGGGTATAGAGTGTAGGGTATAGAGTGTAGGATATAGAGTGTAGGGTATAGAGTGTAGAGTGTAGGGTATAGAGTGTATGGTATAGAGTGTAGGGTATATAGTGTAGAGTGTAGGGTATAGAGTGTAGGGAATAGAGTGTAGGGTATAGAGTGTATGGTATAGAGTGTAGGGTATAGAGTGTAGGGTGTAGAGTGTAGGGTATAGAGTGTAGGGCATAGAGTGTAGGGCATAGAGTATAGAGTGTAGGGTATAGAGTGTAGAGTGTAGGGTATAGAGTGTAGGGTATAGAGTGTAGGGTATAGAGTGGAGAGTGTAGGGTATAGAGTGTAGGTTATAGAGTGTAGGGTGTAGAGTGTAGGGTATAGAGTGTAGGGTATAGAGTGTAGAGTGTAGGGTATAGAGTGTAGAGTGTAGGGTATAGAGTGTAGGGTATAGAGTGTAGGGTAGAGAGTGTAAGGTAGAGAGTGTAGAGTGTAGGGTATAGAGTGTAGGGTATAGAGTGTAGAGTGTAGGGATTAGAGTGTAGGGTCTACAGTGTAGGGTGTAGAGTGTAGGGTATAGAGTGTAGAGTGTAGGGTATAGAGTGTATGGTATAGAGTGTAGGGTATAGAGTGTAGGGTGTAGAGTGTAGGGTATAGAGTGTAGGGCATAGAGTGTAGGGTATAGAGTGTAGGGTATAGAGTGTAGAGTGTAGGGTATAGAGTGTATGGTATAGAGTGTGGGGTATAGAGTGTAGGGTATAGAGTGTAGGGTATAGAGTGTAGGGCAAAGAGTGTAGGGTATAGAGTGTAGGGTATAGAGTGTAGAGTGTAGGGTATAGAGTGTAGGGTATAGAGTGTAGGGTATATAGTGTAGACTGTAGGGTATAGAGTGTAGGGTATAGAGTGTAGGGTATAGAGTGCAGGGTATAGAGTGTAGAGTGTAGGGTATAGAGTGTATGGTATAGAGTGTGGGGTATAGAGTGTAGGGTATAGAGTGTTGGGTATAGAGTGTATGGTATAGAGTGTAGGGTATAGAGTGTAGGGTATAGAGTGTAGGGAATAGAGTGTAGAATGTAAGGTATAGAGTGTAGAGTGTAGGGTATAGAGTGTAGGGTATAGAGTGTAGAGTGTAGGGATTAGAGTGTAGGGTATAGAGTGTAGGGTATAGAGTGTAGGGTATAGAGTGTAGAGTGTAGGGTATAGAGTGTAGGGTATAGAGTGTAGGGCATAGAGTGTAGGGTATAGAGTGTAGGGTATAGAGTGTAGAGTGTAGGGTATAGAGTGTAGGGTATAGAGTGTAGGGTATAGAGTGTAGAGTGTAGGGTATAGAGTGTAGGGTATAGAGTGTAGGGTGTAGAGTGTAGGGTATAGAGTATAGGGCATAGAGTGTAGGGTATAGAGTGTAGGGTATAGAGTGTAGAGTGTAGGGTATAGAGTGTAGGGTATAGAGTGTAGAGTGTAGGGATTAGAGTGTAGGGTATAGAGTGTGGGGTATAGAGTGTAGGGTATAGAGTGTAGAGTGTAGGGTATAGAGTGTAGGGTATAGAGTGTAGGGTATAGAGTGTAGGGCATAGAGTGTAGGATATAGAGTGTAGGGTATAGAGTTTAGAGTGTAGGGTATAGAGTGTAGGGTATAGAGTGTAGGGTATAGAGTGTAGGGTATAGAGTGTAGGGCATAGAGTGTAGGGTATAGATTGTAGGGTATAGAGTGTAGAGTGTAGGGTATAGAGTGTAGGGTATAGAGTGTAGGGTATAGAGTGTAGAGTGTAGGGTATAGAGTGTAGGGTATAGAGTGTAGGGTATAGAGTGTAGGGCATAGAGTGTATGGTATAGAGTGTAGGGTATAGAGTGTAGAGTGTAGGGTATAGAGTGTAGGGTACAGAGTGTAGAGTGTAGGGTATAGAGTGTAGGGAATAGAGTGTAGGGTATAGAGTGTAGAGTGTAGGGTATAGTGTGTAGGGTATAGAGTGTAGGGTATAGAGTGTAGGGCATAGAGTGTAGGGTATAGAGTGTAGGGTATAGAGGGTAGAGTGTAGGGTATAGAGTGTAGGGTATAGAGTGTAGGGTATAGAGTGTAGAGTGTAGGGTATAGAGTGTAGGGTATAGAGTGTAGAGTATAGAGTGTAGAGTGTAGGGTATAGAGTGTAGGGTATAGAGTGTAGGGTATAGAGTGTAGAGTGTAGGGTATAGAGTTTAAAGTGTAGGGTATAGAGTGTAGGGTATAGAGTGTAAGGTATAGAGTGTAGGGTGTAGAGTGTAGGGTATAGAGTGTAGGGTATAGAGTGTAGGGTATAGAGTGTACGGTATAGAGTGTAGGGTATAGAGTGTATGGTATAGAGTGTAGGGTATAGAGTGTAGGGCATAGAGTGTAGGGTATAGAGTGTAGGGTATAGAGTGTATTGTGTAAGGTATAGAGTGTAGGGTGTAGAGTGTAGGGTATAGAGTGTAGGGTATAGAGTGTAGGGTATAGAGTGTACGGTATAGAGTGTAGGGTATAGAGTGTAGGGTGTAGAGTGTAGGGTATAGAGTGTAGGGCATAGTGTGTAGGGTATAGAGTGTAGGGTATAGAGTGTAGAGTGTAGGGTATAGAGCGTAGGGTATAGAGTGTAGGGTATAGAGTGGAGAGTGTAGGGTATAGAGTGTATGGTATAGAGTGTAGGGTATAGAGTGTAGGGTGTAGAGTGTAGGGTATAGAGTGTAGAGTGTAGGGATTAGAGTGTAGGGTCAACAGTGTAGGGTGTAGAGTGTAGGGTATAGAGTGTAGAGTGTAGGGTATAGAGTGTATGGTATAGAGTGTAGGGTATAGAGTGTAGGGTGTAGAGTGTAGGGTATAGAGTGTAGGGCATAGAGTGTAGGGTATAGAGTGTAGGGTATAGAGTGTAGAGTGTAGGGTATAGAGTGTATGGTATAGAGTGTGGGGTATAGAGTGTAGGGTATAGAGTATAGGGTATAATGTGTAGGGCAAAGAGTGTAGGGTATAGAGTGTAGGGTATAGAGTGTAGAGTGTAGGGTATAGAGTGTAGGGTATAGAGTTTAGGGTATATAGTGTAGAGTGTAGGGTATAGAGTGTAGGGTATAGAGTGTAGGGTATAGAGTGCAGGGTATAGAGTGTAGAGTGTAGGGTATAAAGTGTATGGTATAGAGTGTGGGGTATAGAGTGTAGGGTATAGAGTGTAGGGTATAGAGTGTAGGGTATAGAGTGTAGGGTATAGAGTGTAGAGTGTAGGGTATAGAGTGTAGAGTGTAGGGTATAGAGTGTAGGGTATATAGTGTAGAGTGTAGGGTATAGAGTGTAGGGTATAGAGTGTAGGGTATAGAGTGCAGGGTATAGAGTGTAGAGTGTAGGGTATAGAGTGTAGAGTGTAGGGTATAGAGTGTAGGGTATAGAGTGTAGGGTATAGAGTGTTGGGTAAAGAGTGTAGAGTGTAGGGTATAGAGTGTAGAGTGTAGGGATTAGAGTGTAAGGTATAGAGTGTAGGGTGTAGAGTGTAGGGTATAGAGTGTAGAGTGCAGGGTATAGAGTGTATGGTATAGAGTGTAGGGTATAGAGTGTAGAGTGTAGGGTATAGAGTGTAGGGTATAGAGTGTAGGGTATAGAGTGTAGAGTGTAGGGTGTAGAGTGTAGGGTATAGAGTGTATGGTATAGAGTGTAGGGTATAGAATGTAGGGTGTAGAGTGTAGGGTATAGAGTGTAGGGCACAGAGTGTAGGGTATAGAGTGTAGGGTGTAGAGTGTAGGGTATAGAGTGTAGAGTGTAGGGTATAGAGTGTATGGTATAGAGTGTAGGGTATAGAGTTTAGGGTATAGAGTGTAGGGTATAGAGTGTATTGTGTAAGGTATAGAGTGTAGGGTGTAGAGTGTAGGGTATAGAGTGTAGGGTATAGAGTGTAGGGTATAGAGTGTACGGTATAGAGTGTAGGGTATAGAGTGTAGGGTATAGAGTGTACGGTATAGAGTGTAGGGTATAGAGTGTAGGGTGTAGAGTGTAGGGTATAGAGTGTAGGGCATAGTGTGTAGGGTATAGAGTGTAGGGTATAGAGTGTAGAGTGTAGGGTATAGAGTGTAGGGTATAGAGTGTAGGGTATAGAGTGGAGAGTGTAGGGTATAGAGTGTAGGGTATAGAGTGTAGGGTGTAGAGTGTAGGGTATAGAGTGTAGGGTATAGAGTGTAGAGTGTAGGGTATAGAGTGTAGAGTGTAGGGTATAGAGTGTAGGGTATAGAGTGTAGGGTAGAGAGTGTAAGGTAGAGAGTGTAGAGTGTAGGGTATAGAGTGTAGGGTATAGAGTGTAGAGTGTAGGGATTAGAGTGTAGGGTCTACAGTGTAGGGTGTAGAGTGTAGGGTATAGAGTGTAGAGTGTAGGGTATAGAGTGTATGGTATAGAGTGTAGGGTATAGAGTGTAGGGTGTAGAGTGTAGGGTATAGAGTGTAGGGCATAGAGTGTAGGGTATAGAGTGTAGGGTATAGAGTGTAGAGTGTAGGGTATAGAGTGTATGGTATAGAGTGTGGGGTATAGAGTGTAGGGTATAGAGTGTAGGGTATAGAGTGTAGGGCAAAGAGTGTAGGGTATAGAGTGTAGGGTATAGAGTGTAGAGTGTAGGGTATAGAGTGTAGGGTATAGAGTGTAGGGTATATAGTGTAGAGTGTAGGGTATAGAGTGTAGGGTATAGAGTGTAGGGTATAGAGTGCAGGGTATAGAGTGTAGAGTGTAGGGTATAGAGTGTATGGTATAGAGTGTGGGGTATAGAGTGTAGGGTATAGAGTGTAGGGTATAGAGTGTAGGGTATAGAGTGTAGGGTATAGAGTGTAGAGTGTAGGGTAGAGAGTGTAGAGTGTAGGGTATAGAGTGTAGGGTATATAGTTTAGAGTGTAGGGTATAGAGTGTAGGGTATAGAGCGTAGGGTATAGAGTGCAGGGTATAGAGTGTAGAGTGTAGGGTATAGAGTGTAGAGTGTAGGGTATAGAGTGTAGGGTATAGAGTGTAGGGTATAGAGTGTTGGGTAAAGAGTGTAGAGTGTAGGGTATAGAGTGTAGAGTGTAGGGATTAGAGTGTAAGGTATAGAGTGTAGGGTGTAGAGTGTAGGGTATAGAGTGTAGAGTGCAGGGCATAGAGTGTATGGTATAGAGTGTAGGGTATAGAGTGTAGGGTGTAGAGTGTAGGGTATAGAGTTTAGGGCATAGAGTGTAGGGTATAGAGTATAGAGTGTAGGGTATAGAGTGTAGAGTGTAGGGTATAGAGTGTAGGGTATAGAGTGTAGGGTATAGAGTGGAGAGTGTAGGGTATAGAGTGTAGGGTATAGAGTGTAGGGTGTAGAGTGTAGGGTATAGAGTGTAGGGTATAGAGTGTAGAGTGTAGGGTATAGAGTGTAGAGTGTAGGGTATAGAGTGTAGGGTATAGAGTGTAGGGTAGAGAGTGTAAGGTAGAGAGTGTAGAGTGTAGGGTATAGAGTGTAGGGTATAGAGTGTAGAGTGTAGGGATTAGAGTGTAGGGTCTACAGTGTAGGGTGTAGAGTGTAGGGTATAGAGTGTAGAGTGTAGGGTATAGAGTGTATGGTATAGAGTGTAGGGTATAGAGTGTAGGGTGTAGAGTGTAGGGTATAGAGTGTAGGGCATAGAGTGTAGGGTATAGAGTGTAGGGTATAGAGTGTAGAGTGTAGGGTATAGAGTGTATGGTATAGAGTGTGGGGTATAGAGTGTAGGGTATAGAGTGTAGGGTATAGAGTGTAGGGCAAAGAGTGTAGGGTATAGAGTGTAGGGTATAGAGTGTAGAGTGTAGGGTATAGAGTGTAGGGTATAGAGTGTAGGGTATATAGTGTAGAGTGTAGGGTATAGAGTGTAGGGTATAGAGTGTAGGGTATAGAGTGCAGGGTATAGAGTGTAGAGTGTAGGGTATAGAGTGTATGGTATAGAGTGTGGGGTATAGAGTGTAGGGTATAGAGTGTAGGGTATAGAGTGTAGGGTATAGAGTGTAGGGTATAGAGTGTAGAGTGTAGGGAATAGAGTGTAGAGTGTAGGGTATAGAGTGTAGGGTATATAGTGTAGAGTGTAGGGTATAGAGTGTAGGGTATAGAGCGTAGGGTATAGAGTGCAGGGTATAGAGTGTAGAGTGTAGGGTATAGAGTGTAGAGTGTAGGGTATAGAGTGTAGGGTATAGAGTGTAGGGTATAGAGTGTTGGGTAAAGAGTGTAGAGTGTAGGGTATAGAGTGTAGAGTGTAGGGATTAGAGGGTAAGGTATAGAGTGTATGGTGTAGAGTGTAGGGTATAGAGTGTAGAGTGCAGGGTATAGAGTGTATGGTATAGAGTGTAGGGTATAGAGTGTAGGGTGTAGAGTGTAGGGTATAGAGTGTAGGGCATAGAGTGTAGGGTGTAGAGTGTAGGGTATAGAGTGTAGGGTATAGAGTGTAGGGTATAGAGTGTAGGGTATAGAGTGTAGGGTATAGAGTGTAGAGTGTAGGGTATAGAGTGTAGAGTGTAGGGTATAGAGTGTAGGGTAGAGAGTGTAGGTTAGAGAGTGTAGAGTGTAGGGTATAGAGTGTAGGGTATAGAGTGTAGAGTGTAGGGAATAGAGTGTAGGGTATAGAGTGTAGGGTGTAGAGTGTAGGGTATAGAGTGTAGAGTGTAGGTTATAGAGTGTATGGTATAGAGTGTAGGGTATAGAATGTAGGGTATAGAGTGTAGAGTGTAGGGTATAGAGTGTATGGTATAGAGTGTGGGGTATAGAGTGTAGGGTATAGAGTGTAGAGTGTAGGGTATAGAGTGTAGAGTGTAGGGTATAGAGTGTAGGGTATATAGTGTAGAGTGTAGGGTATAGAGTGTAGGGTATAGAGCGTAGGGTATAGAGTGCAGGGTATAGAGTGTAGAGTGTAGGGTATAGAGTGTAGAGTGTAGGGTATAGAGTGTAGGGTATAGAGTGTAGGGTATAGAGTGTTGGGTAAAGAGTGTAGAGTGTAGGGTATAGCGTGTAGAGTGTAGGGATTAGAGTGTAAGGTATAGAGTGTAGGGTGTAGAGTGTAGGGTATAGAGTGTAGAGTGCAGGGTATAGAGTGTATGGTATAGAGTGTAGGGTATAGAGTGTAGGGTGTAGAGTGTAGGGTATAGAGTGTAGGGCATAGAGTGTAGGGTATAGAGTATAGAGTGTAGGGTATAGAGTGTAGAGTGTAGGGTATAGAGTGTAGGGTATAGAGTGTAGGGTATAGAGTGGAGAGTGTAGGGTATAGAGTGTAGGGTATAGAGTGTAGGGTGTAGAGTGTAGGGTATAGAGTGTAGGGTATAGAGTGTAGAGTGTAGGGTATAGAGTGTAGAGTGTAGGGTATAGAGTGTAGGGTATAGAGTGTAGGGTAGAGAGTGTAAGGTAGAGAGTGTAGAGTGTAGGGTATAGAGTGTAGGGTATAGAGTGTAGAGTGTAGGGATTAGAGTGTAGGGTCTACAGTGTAGGGTGTAGAGTGTAGGGTATAGAGTGTAGAGTGTAGGGTATAGAGTGTATGGTATAGAGTGTAGGGTATAGAGTGTAGGGTGTAGAGTGTAGGGTATAGAGTGTAGGGCATAGAGTGTAGGGTATAGAGTGTAGGGTATAGAGTGTAGAGTGTAGGGTATAGAGTGTATGGTATAGAGTGTGGGGTATAGAGTGTAGGGTATAGAGTGTAGGGTATAGAGTGTAGGGCAAAGAGTGTAGGGTATAGAGTGTAGGGTATAGAGTGTAGAGTGTAGGGTATAGAGTGTAGGGTATAGAGTGTAGGGTATATAGTGTAGAGTGTAGGGTATAGAGTGTAGGGTATAGAGTGTAGGGTATAGAGTGCAGGGTATAGAGTGTAGAGTGTAGGGTATAGAGTGTATGGTATAGAGTGTGGGGTATAGAGTGTAGGGTATAGAGTGTAGGGTATAGAGTGTAGGGTATAGAGTGTAGGGTATAGAGTGTAGAGTGTAGGGTATAGAGTGTAGAGTGTAGGGTATAGAGTGTAGGGTATATAGTGTAGAGTGTAGGGTATAGAGTGTAGGGTATAGAGCGTAGGGTATAGAGTGCAGGGTATAGAGTGTAGAGTGTAGGGTATAGAGTGTAGAGTGTAGGGTATAGAGTGTAGGGTATAGAGTGTAGGGTATAGAGTGTTGGGTAAAGAGTGTAGAGTGTAGGGTATAGAGTGTAGAGTGTAGGGATTAGAGTGTAAGGTATAGAGTGTAGGGTGTAGAGTGTAGGGTATAGAGTGTAGAGTGCAGGGTATAGAGTGTATGGTATAGAGTGTAGGGTATAGAGTGTAGGGTGTAGAGTGTAGGGTATAGAGTGTAGGGCATAGAGTGTAGGGTGTAGAGTGTAGGGTATAGAGTGTAGGGTATAGAGTGTAGGGTATAGAGTGTAGGGTATAGAGTGTAGGGTATAGAGTGTAGAGTGTAGGGTATAGAGTGTAGAGTGTAGGGTATAGAGTGTAGGGTAGAGAGTGTAGGTTAGAGAGTGTAGAGTGTAGGGTATAGAGTGTAGGGTATAGAGTGTAGAGTGTAGGGAATAGAGTGTAGGGTATAGAGTGTAGGGTGTAGAGTGTAGGGTATAGAGTGTAGAGTGTAGGTTATAGAGTGTATGGTATAGAGTGTAGGGTATAGAATGTAGGGTATAGAGTGTAGAGTGTAGGGTATAGAGTGTATGGTATAGAGTGTGGGGTATAGAGTGTAGGGTATAGAGTGTAGGGTATAGAGTGTAGGGTATAGAGTGTAGGGTATAGAGTGTAGAGTGTAGGGTATAGAGTGTAGAGTGTAGGGTATAGAGTGTAGGGTATATAGTGTAGAGTGTAGGGTATAGAGTGTAGGGTATAGAGCGTAGGGTATAGAGTGCAGGGTATAGAGTGTAGAGTGTAGGGTATAGAGTGTAGAGTGTAGGGTATAGAGTGTAGGGTATAGAGTGTAGGGTATAGAGTGTTGGGTAAAGAGTGTAGAGTGTAGGGTATAGCGTGTAGAGTGTAGGGATTAGAGTGTAAAATATAGAGTGTAGGGTGTAGAGTGTAGGGTATAGAGTGTAGAGTGCAGGGTATAGAGTGTATGGTATAGAGTGTAGGGTATAGAGTGTAGGGTGTAGAGTGTAGGGTATAGAGTGTAGGGCATAGAGTGTAGGGTATAGAGTATAGAGTGTAGGGTATAGAGTGTAGAGTGTAGGGTATAGAGTGTAGGGTATAGAGTGTAGGGTATAGAGTGGAGAGTGTAGGGTATAGAGTGTAGGGTATAGAGTGTAGGGTGTAGAGTGTAGGGTATAGAGTGTAGGGTATAGAGTGTAGAGTGTAGGGTATAGAGTGTAGAGTGTAGGGTATAGAGTGTAGGGTATAGAGTGTAGGGTAGAGAGTGTAAGGTAGAGAGTGTAGAGTGTAGGGTATAGAGTGTAGGGTATAGAGTGTAGAGTGTAGGGATTAGAGTGTAGGGTCTACAGTGTAGGGTGTAGAGTGTAGGGTATAGAGTGTAGAGTGTAGGGTATAGAGTGTATGGTATAGAGTGTAGGGTATAGAGTGTAGGGTGTAGAGTGTAGGGTATAGAGTGTAGGGCATAGAGTGTAGGGTATAGAGTGTAGGGTATAGAGTGTAGAGTGTAGGGTATAGAGTGTATGGTATAGAGTGTGGGGTATAGAGTGTAGGGTATAGAGTGTAGGGTATAGAGTGTAGGGCAAAGAGTGTAGGGTATAGAGTGTAGGATATAGAGTGTAGAGTGTAGGGTATAGAGTGTAGGGTATAGAGTGTAGGGTATATAGTGTAGACTGTAGGGTATAGAGTGTAGGGTATAGAGTGTAGGGTATAGAGTGCAGGGTATAGAGTGTAGAGTGTAGGGTATAGAGTGTATGGTATAGAGTGTGGGGTATAGAGTGTAGGGTATAGAGTGTAGGGTATAGAGTGTAGGGTATAGAGTGTAGGGTATAGAGTGTAGAGTGTAGGGTATAGAGTGTAGAGTGTAGGGTATAGAGTGTAGGGTATATAGTGTAGAGTGTAGGGTATAGAGTGTAGGGTATAGAGCGTAGGGTATAGAGTGCAGGGTATAGAGTGTAGAGTGTAGGGTATAGAGTGTAGAGTGTAGGGTATAGAGTGTAGGGTATAGAGTGTAGGGTATAGAGTGTTGGGTAAAGAGTGTAGAGTGTAGGGTATAGAGTGTAGAGTGTAGGGATTAGAGTGTAAGGTATAGAGTGTAGGGTGTAGAGTGTAGGGTATAGAGTGTAGAATGCAGGGTATAGAGTGTATGGTATAGAGTGTAGGGTATAGAGTGTAGGGTGTAGAGTGTAGGGTATAGAGTGTAGGGCATAGAGTGTAGGGTATAGAGTGTAGAGTGTAGGGTATAGAGTGTAGGGTATAGAGTGTAGGGTATAGAGTGTAGGGTATAGAGTGTAGAGTGTAGGGTATAGAGTGTAGAGTGTAGGGTATAGAGTGTAGGGTAGAGAGTGTAGGGTAGAGAGTGTAGAGTGTAGGGTATAGAGTGTAGGGTATAGAGTGTAGAGTGTAGGGAATAGAGTGTAGGGTATAGAGTGTAGGGTGTAGAGTGTAGGGTATAGAGTGTAGAGTGTAGGTTATAGAGTGTATGGTATAGAGTTTAGGGTATAGAATGTAGGGTGTAGAGTGTAGGGTATAGAGTGTAGGGCATAGAGTGTAGGGTATAGAGTGTAGGGTGTAGAGTGTAGGGTATAGAGTGTAGAGTGTAGGGTATAGAGTGTATGGTATAGAGTGTAGGGTATAGAGTTTAGGGTATAGAGTGTAGGGTAAAGAGTGTAGGATATAGAGTGTAGGGTATAGAGTGTAGAGTGTAGGGTATAGAGTGTATGGTATAGAGTGTAGGGTATATAGTGTAGAGTGTAGGGTATAGAGTGTAGGGAATAGAGTGTAGGGTATAGAGTGTAGGGAATAGAGTGTAGAGTGTAAGGTATAGAGTGTAGAGTGTAGGGTATAGAGTGTAGGGTATAGAGTGTAGAGTGTAGGGATTAGAGTGTAGGGTATAGAGTGTAGGGTGTAGAGTGTAGGGTATAGAGTGTAGAGTGTAGGGTATAGAGTGTATGGTATAGAGTGTGGGGTATAGAGTGTAGGGTGTAGAGTGTAGGGTATAGAGTGTAGGGTATAAAGTGTAGGGTATAGAATGTAGGGTATAGAGTGTAGGGAATAGAGTGTAGAGTGTAAGGTATAGAGTGTAGAGTGTAGGGTATAGAGTGTAGAGTATAGACTGTAGGCTATAGAGTGTAGGGTATAGAGTGAAGGGTATAGATTGTAGAGTGTAGGCTATAGAGTGTAGTGTATAGAGTGTAGAGTGTAGGGTATAGAGTGTAGGGTATAGAGTGTAGGGTATAGAGTGTAGGGTATAAAGTGTAGAGTGTAGGGTATATAGTGTATAGTGTATTGTATAAAGTGTAGGGTATAAAGTGTAGGGTATAGAGTGTAGAGTGTAGGGTATAGAGTGTATGCTATAGAGTATATGGTGCAGAGTGTATGGTATAGAGTGTAGGGTATAGAGTGTAGAGTGTATGGTATAGAGTGTAGGGTATAGAGTGTAGGGTATAGAGTGTATGGTATAGAGTGTAGGGTATAGAGTGTAGAGTGTAGGGTATAGAGTTTAGATTGTAGGGTATAGAGTGTAGGGTATAGAGTGTAATGTATAGAGTGTAGGGTGTAGAGTGTAGGGTATAGAGTGTAGGGTATAGAGTGTATTGTATAGAGTGTATGGTATAGAGTGTAGGGTATAGATTGTATGGCATAGAGTGTAGGGTATAGAGTGTAGAGTGTAGGATATAGAGTGTAGGGTATAGAGTGTAGAGTGTAGGGTATAGAGTGTAGGGTATAGAGTGTAGGGTATAGAGTGTAGAGTGTAGGGATTAGAGTGTAGGGTATAGAGTGTAGGGTATAGAGTGTAGAGTGTAGGGTATAGAGTGTAGGGTATAGAGTGTAGAGTGTAGGGTATAGAGTGTAGGGTGTAGAGTGTAGGGTATAGAGTGTAGGGTATAGAGTGTAGGGTATAAAGTGTAGAGTGTAGGGTATAGAGTGTAGGGTATAGAGTGTAGGGTATAGAGTGTAGAGTGTAGGGTATAGAGTGTAGGGTATAGAGTGTAGGGTATAGAGTGTAGAGTGTAGGGTATAGAGTGTAGGGTATAGAGTGTAGGGTATAGAGTGTAGGGCATAGAGTGTAGGGTATAGAGTGTAGGGTATAGAGTGTAGAGTGTAGGGTATAGAGTGTAGGGTATAGAGTGTAGAGTGTAGGGTATAGAGTGTAGGGTATAGAGTGTAGGGTATAGAGTGTAGGGTATAGAGTGTAGAGTGTAGGGTATAGAGTGTAGGGTATAGAGTGTAGGGTATAGAGTGTAGGGTATAGAGTGTAGGGTATAGAGTTTAGAGTGTAGGGTATAGAGTGTAGAGTATAGAGTGTATGGTATAGAGTGTAGGGTATAGAGTGTAGGGTGTAGAGTGTTGGGTATAGAGTGTAGGGTATAGAGTGTAGGGTATAGAGTGTAGGGTATAGAGTGTAGGGAATAGAATGTAGAGTGTAAGGTATAGAGTGTAGAGTGTAGGGTATAGAGTGTAGGGTATAGAGTGTAGAGTGTAGGGATTAGAGTGTAGGGTATAGAGTGTAGGGTATAAAGTGTAGGGTATAGAGTGTAGAGTGTAGGGTATAGAGTGTAGGGTATAGAGTGTAGGGTATAGAGTGTAGGGTGTAGAGTGTAGGGTATAGAGTGTTTAGTGTAGGGTATAGAGTGTATGGTATAGAGTGTAGGGTATAGAGTGTAGGGTGTAGAGTGTAGGATATAGAGTGTAGGGCATAGAGTGTAGGGCAAAGAGTGTAGGGTATAGAGTGTAGAGTGTAGGGTATAGAGTGTATGGTATAGAGTGTAGGGTATAGAGTTTAGGGTATAAAGTGTAGAGTGTAGGGTATATAGTGTATAGTGTATTGTATAGAGTGTAGGGTATAAAGTGTAGGGTATAGAGTGTAGAGTGTAGGGTATAGAGTGTATGCTATAGAGTATATGGTGCAGAGTGTATGGTATAGAGTGTAGGGTATAGATTGTAGAGTGTAGGCTATAGAGTGTAGTGTATAGAGTGTAGAGTGTAGGGTATAGAGTGTAGGGTATAGAGTGTAGGGTATAAAGTGTAGAGTGTAGGGTATATAGTGTATAGTGTATTGTATAGAGTGTAGGGTATAAAGTGTAGGGTATAGAGTGTAGAGTGTAGGGTATAGAGTGTATGCTATAGAGTATATGGTGCAGAGTGTATGGTATAGAGTGTAGGGTATAGAGTGTAGAGTGTATGGTATAGAGTGTAGGGTATAGAGTGTAGGGTATAGAGTGTATGGTATAGAGTGTAGGGTATAGAGTGTAGAGTGTAGGGTATAGAGTTTAGATTGTAGGGTATAGAGTGTAGGGTATAGAGTGTAATGTATAGAGTGTAGGGTGTAGAGTGTAGGGTATAGAGTGTAGGGTATAGAGTGTATTGTATAGAGTGTATGGTATAGAGTGTAGGGTATAGATTGTATGGCATAGAGTGTAGGGTATAGAGTGTAGAGTGTAGGATATAGAGTGTAGGGTATAGAGTGTAGAGTGTAGGGTATAGAGTGTAGGGTATAGAGTGTAGAGTGTAGGGATTAGAGTGTAGGGTATAGAGTGTAGGGTATAGAGTGTAGAGTGTAGGGTATAGAGTGTAGGGTATAGAGTGTAGAGTGTAGGGTATAGAGTGTAGGGTATAGAGTGTAGGGTATAGAGTGTAGGGTATAGAGTGTAGGGTATAAAGTGTAGAGTGTAGGGTATAGAGTGTAGGGTATAGAGTGTAGGGTATAGAGTGTAGAGTGTAGGGTATAGAGTGTAGGGTATAGAGTGTAGGGTATAGAGTGTAGAGTGTAGGGTATAGAGTGTAGGGTATAGAGTGTAGGGTATAGAGTGTAGGGCATAGAGTGTAGGGTATAGAGTGTAGGGTATAGAGTGTAGAGTGTAGGGTATAGAGTGTAGGGTATAGAGTGTAGAGTGTAGGGTATAGAGTGTAGGGTATAGAGTGTAGGGTATAGAGTGTAGGGTATAGAGTGTAGAGTGTAGGGTATAGAGTGTAGGGTATAGAGTGTAGGGTATAGAGTGTAGGGTATAGAGTGTAGGGTATAGAGTTTAGAGTGTAGGGTATAGAGTGTAGAGTATAGAGTGTATGGTATAGAGTGTAGGGTATAGAGTGTAGGGTGTAGAGTGTTGGGTATAGAGTGTAGGGTATAGAGTGTAGGGTATAGAGTGTAGGGTATAGAGTGTAGGGAATAGAGTGTAGAGTGTAAGGTATAGAGTGTAGAGTGTAGGGTATAGAGTGTAGGGTATAGAGTGTAGAGTGTAGGGATTAGAGTGTAGGGTATAGAGTGTAGGGTATAAAGTGTAGGGTATAGAGTGTAGAGTGTAGGGTATAGAGTGTAGGGTATAGAGTGTAGGGTATAGAGTGTAGGGTGTAGAGTGTAGGGTATAGAGTGTTTAGTGTAGGGTATAGAGTGTATGGTATAGAGTGTAGGGTATAGAGTGTAGGGTGTAGAGTGTAGGATATAGAGTGTAGGGCATAGAGTGTAGGGTATAGAGTGTAGGGTATAGAGTGTAGAGTGTAGGGTATAGAGTGTATGGTATAGAGTGTGGGGTATAGAGTGTAGGGTATAGAGTGTAGGGTATAGAGTGTAGGGCAAAGAGTGTAGGGTATAGAGTGTAGAGTGTAGGGTATAGAGTGTATGGTATAGAGTGTAGGGTATAGAGTTTAGGGTATAGAGTGTAGGGTATAGAGTGTAGGATATAGAGTGTAGGGTATAGAGTGTAGAGTGTAGGGTATAGAGTGTATGGTATAGAGTGTAGGGTATATAGTGTAGAGTGTAGGGTATAGAGTGTAGGGAATAGAGTGTAGGGTATAGAGTGTAGGGAATAGAGTGTAGAGTGTAAGGTATAGAGTGTAGAGTGTAGGGTATAGAGTGTAGGGTATAGAGTGTAGAGTGTAGGGATTAGAGTGTAGGGTATAGAGTGTAGGGTGTAGAGTGTAGGGTATAGAGTGTAGAGTGTAGGGTATAGAGTGTATGGTATAGAGTGTGGGGTATAGAGTGTAGGGTGTAGAGTGTAGGGTATAGAGTGTAGGGTATAAAGTGTAGGGTATAGAATGTAGGGTATAGAGTGTAGGGAATAGAGTGTAGAGTGTAAGGTATAGAGTGTAGAGTGTAGGGTATAGAGTGTAGAGTATAGACTGTAGGCTATAGAGTGTAGGGTATAGAGTGAAGGGTATAGATTGTAGAGTGTAGGCTATAGAGTGTAGTGTATAGAGTGTAGAGTGTAGGGTATAGAGTGTAGGGTATAGAGTGTAGGGTATAGAGTGTAGGGTATAAAGTGTAGAGTGTAGGGTATATAGTGTATAGTGTATTGTATAGAGTGTAGGGTATAGAGTGTAGGGTATAGAGTGTAGAGTGTAGGGTATAGAGTGTATGCTATAGAGTATATGGTGCAGAGTGTATGGTATAGAGTGTAGGGTATAGAGTGTAGAGTGTATGGTATAGAGTGTAGGGTATAGAGTGTAGGGTATAGAGTGTATGGTATAGAGTGTAGGGTATAGAGTGTAGAGTGTAGGGTATAGAGTTTAGATTGTAGGGTATAGAGTGTAGGGTATAGAGTGTAATGTATAGAGTGTAGGGTGTAGAGTGTAGGGTATAGAGTGTAGGGTATAGAGTGTATTGTATAGAGTGTATGGTATAGAGTGTAGGGTATAGATTGTATGGCATAGAGTGTAGGGTATAGAGTGTAGAGTGTAGGATATAGAGTGTAGGGTATAGAGTGTAGAGTGTAGGGTATAGAGTGTAGGGTATAGAGTGTAGGGTATAGAGTGTAGAGTGTAGGGATTAGAGTGTAGGGTATAGAGTGTAGGGTATAGAGTGTAGAGTGTAGGGTATAGAGTGTAGGGTATAGAGTGTAGAGTGTAGGGTATAGAGTGTAGGGTATAGAGTGTAGGGTATAGCGTGTAGGGTATAGAGTGTAGGGTATAGAGTGTAGAGTGTAGGGTATAGAGTGTAGGGTATAGAGTGTAGGGTATAGAGTGTAGAGTGTAGGGTATAGAGTGTAGGGTATAGAGTGTAGGGTATAGAGTGTAGAGTGTAGGGTATAGAGTGTAGGGTATAGAGTGTAGGGTATAGAGTGTAGGGCATAGAGTGTAGGGTATAGAGTGTAGGGTATAGAGTGTAGAGTGTAGGGTATAGAGTGTAGGGTATAGAGTGTAGAGTGTAGGGTATAGAGTGTAGGGTATAGAGTGTAGGGTATAGAGTGTAGGGTATAGAGTGTAGAGTGTAGGGTATAGAGTGTAGGGTATAGAGTGTAGGGTATAGAGTGTAGGGTATAGAGTGTAGGGTATAGAGTTTAGAGTGTAGGGTATAGAGTGTAGAGTGTAGGGTATAGAGTGTATGGTATAGAGTGTAGGGTATAGAGTGTAGGGTGTAGAGTGTTGGGTATAGAGTGTAGGGTATAGAGTGTAGGGTATAGAGTGTAGGGTATAGAGTGTAGGGAATAGAGTGTAGAGTGTAAGGTATAGAGTGTAGAGTGTAGGGTATAGAGTGTAGGGTATAGAGTGTAGAGTGTAGGGATTAGAGTGTAGGGTATAGAGTGTAGGGTATAAAGTGTAGGGTATAGAGTGTAGAGTGTAGGGTATAGAGTGTAGGGTATAGAGTGTAGGGTATAGAGTGTAGGGTGTAGAGTGTAGGGTATAGAGTGTTTAGTGTAGGGTATAGAGTGTATGGTATAGAGTGTAGGGTATAGAGTGTAGGGTGTAGAGTGTAGGATATAGAGTGTAGGGCATAGAGTGTAGGGTATAGAGTGTAGGGTATAGAGTGTAGAGTGTAGGGTATAGAGTGTATGGTATAGAGTGTGGGGTATAGAGTGTAGGGTATAGAGTGTAGGGTATAGAGTGTAGGGCAAAGAGTGTAGGGTATAGAGTGTAGGGTATAGAGTGTAGAGTGTAGGGTATAGAGTGTAGGGTATAGAGTGTAGGGTATATAGTGTAGAGTGTAGGGTATAGAGTGTAGGGTATAGAGTGTAGGGTATAGAGTGCAGGGTATAGAGTGTAGAGTGTAGGGTATAGAGTGTAGAGTGTAGGGTATAGAGTGTAGGGTATAGAGTGTAGAGTGTAGGGTATAGAGTGTAGAGTGTAGGGATTAGAGTGTAGGGTATAGAGTGTAGGGTGTAGAGTGTAGGGTATAGAGTGTAGAGTGCAGGGTATAGAGTGTATGGTATAGAGTGTAGGGTATAGAGTGTAGGGTGTAGAGTGTAGGGTATAGAGTGTAGGGCATAGAGTGTAGGGTATAGAGTGTAGAGTGTAGGGTATAGAGTGTAGGGTATAGAGTGTAGGGTATAGAGTGTAGGGTATAGAGTGTAGAGTGTAGGGTAGAGAGTGTAGGGTAGAGAGTGTAGAGTGTAGGGTATAGAGTGTAGGGTATAGAGTGTAGAGTGTAGGGATTAGAGTGTAGGGTATAGAGTGCAGGGTGTAGAGTGTAGGGTATAGAGTGTAGAGTGTAGGGTATAGAGTGTATGGTATAGAGTGTAGGGTATAGAGTGTAGGGTGTAGAGTGTAGGGTATAGAGTGTAGGGCATAGAGTGTAGGGTATAGAGTGTAGGGTGTAGAGTGTAGGGTGTTATGTTTGCTAATGACAGGTGTTATGAAGGCAATCCAGAAACACAGTGTGCTTAGCGATCAGAGCGCACACAGTGATCTGACAAATACCCAAAAATACAAGAACGAGCTCTGAGACGTGGAAACTCTGTAGACTGCACACCTGATCCTATCCTAAACACAACTAAAAGCGGCTGTGGATAGCGCCTAACAACTACCTAGGCAACTCGGCACAGCCTAAGAAACTAGCTAGCCTGAAGATAGAAAAATAGGCCTGACTTGCCCCAGAGAAATTCCCCAAAGGAAAAGGCAGCCCCCCACATATAATGACTGTGAGTAAGATGAAAAGACAAAACGTAGGGATGAAATAGATTCAGCAAAGTGGGGCCCGATATTCTAGGACAGAGCGAGGACAGTAAAGCGAACTTTGCAGTCTACAAAAAACCCTAAAGCAAAACCACGCAAAGGGGGCAAAAAAACCCACCGTGCCGAACTAACGGCACGGCGGTACACCCTTTGCGTCTCAGAGCTTCCAGCAAAACAAAAGACAAGCTGGACAGAAAAAAAGCAACAAAAAAAACAAAAAGCACTTAGCTATACAGAGCAGCAGGTCACAGGAACAATCAGGAGAAGCTCAGATCCAACACTGAAACATTGACAAGGAGCAAGGATAGCAGCATCAGGCGGAGTTAAGTAATGAAGCAGTTAACGAGCTCACCAGAACACCTGAGGGAGGAAGCTCAGAAGCTGCAGTACCACTTGTGACCACAGGAGTGAATTCAGCCACAGAATTCACAACAGTAGGGTATAGAGTGTAGAGTGTAGGGTATAGAGTGTATGGTATAGAGAGAAGGGTATAGAGTGTAGGGTATAGAGTGTAGGGTATAGGTTGTAGGGCAAAGAGTGTAGGGTATAGAGTGTAGGGTATAGAGTGTAGAGTGTAGGGTATAGAGTGTATGGTATAGAGTGTAGGGTATATAGTGTAGAGTGTAGGGTATAGAGTGTAGGGTATAGAGTGTAGGGAATAGAGTGTTGAGTGTAAGGTATAGAGTGTAGAGTGTAGGGTATAGAGTGTAGGGTATAGAGTGTAGAGTGTAGGGATTAGAGTGTAGGGTATAGAGTGTAGGGTGTAGAGTGTAGGGTATAGAGTGTAGACTGTAGGGTATAGAGTGTATGGTATAGAGTGTGGGGTATAGAGTGTAGGGTGTAGAGTGTAGGGTATAGAGTGTAG
The DNA here is from genome assembly GCF_032444005.1 of Ranitomeya imitator. NCBI lineage: Eukaryota > Metazoa > Chordata > Amphibia > Anura > Dendrobatidae > Ranitomeya > Ranitomeya imitator. The sequence continues at coordinate 204,198,079 of NC_091287.1, read as the reverse complement.
GGTATAAAGTGTAGGGTATAGAGTGTAGGGTATAGAGTGTAGGGAATAGAGTGTAGAGTGTAAGGTATAGAGTGTAGAGTGTAGGGTATAGAGTGTAGGGTATAGACTGTAGGCTATAGAGTGTAGGGTATAGAGTGTAGGGTATAGATTGTAGAGTGTAGGCTATAGAGTGTAGTGTATAGAGTGTAGAGTGTAGGGTATAGAGTGTAGGGTATAGAGTGTAGGGTATAGAGTGTAAGGTATAAAGTGTAGAGTGTAGGGTAACGAGTGTATAGTGTAGGGTATAGAGTGTTGGGTATAGAGTGTAGGGTATAGAGTGTAGAGTGTAGGGTATAGAGTGTATGCTATAGAGTATATGGTGTAGAGTGTATGGTATAGAGTGTAGGGTATAGAGTGTAGAGTGTATGGTATAGAGTGTAGGGTATAGAGTGTAGGGTATAGAGTGTATGTTATAGAGTGTAGGGTATAGAGTGTAGAGTGTAGGGTATAGAGTTTAGATTGTAGGGTATAGAGTGTAGGGTATAGAGTGTAATGTATAGAGTGTAGGGTGTAGAGTGTAGGGTATAGAGTGTATTGTATAGAGTGTATGGTATAGAGTGTAGGGTATAGATTGTATGGTATAGAGTGTAGGGTATAGAGTGTAGAGTGTAGGGTATAGAGTGTAGGGTATAGAGTGTATGTTATAGAGTGTAGGGTATAGAGTGTAGAGTGTAGGGTATAGAGTGTAGGGTATAGAGTGTAGGGTATAGAGTGTATATTATAGAGTGTAGGGTATAGAGTGTAGAGTGTAGGGTGTAGAGTTTAGATTGTAGGGTATAGAGTGTAGGGTATAGAGTGTAAGGTATAGAGTGTAGGGTGTAGAGTGTAGGGTATAGAGTGTAGGGTATAGAGTGTATGGTATAGAGTGTAGGGTATAGAGTGTATGGTATAGAGTGTAGGGTATAGAGTGTAGAGTGTAGGATATAGAGTGTAGGGTATAGAGTGCAGAGTGTAGGGTATAGAGTGTAGGGTATAGAGTGTAGGGTATAGAGTGTAGAGTGTAGGGATTAGAGTGTAGGGTATAGAGTGTAGGGTATAGAGTGTAGAGTGTAGGGTATAGAGTGTAGGGTATAGAGTGTAGAGTGTAGGGTATAGAGTGTAGGGTATAGAGTGTAGGGTATAGAGTGTAGGGTTTAGAGTGTAGGGTATAGAGTGTAGGGCATAGAGTGTAGGGTATAGAGTGTAGGGTATAGAGTGTAGAGTGTAGGGTATAGAGTGTAGGGTATAGAGTGTAGAGTGTAGGGTATAGAGTGTAGGGTATAGAGTGTAGGGTATAGAGTGTAGGGTATAGAGTGTAGGGTATAGAGTGTAGAGTGTAGGGTATAGAGTGTAGGGTATAGAGTGTAGGGTATAGAGTGTAGGGTATAGAGTTTAGAGTGTAGGGTATAGAGTGTAGAGTGTAGGGTATAGAGTGTATGGTATAGAGTGTAGGGTATAGAGTGTAGGGTGTTGAGTGTTGGGTATAGAGTGTAGGGTATAGAGTGTAGGGTATAGAGTGTAGGGAATAGAGTGTAGAGTGTAAGGTATAGAGTGTAGAGTGTAGGGTATAGAGTGTAGGGTATAGAGGGTAGAGTGTAGGGATTAGAGTGTAGGGTATAGAGTGTAGGGTATAGAGTGTAGGGTATAGAGTGTAGAGTGTAGGGTATAGAGTGTAGGGTATAGAGTGTAGGGTATAGAGTGTAGGGCATAGAGTGTAGGGTATAGAGTGTAGGGTATAGAGTGTAGGGTATAGAGTGTAGAGTGTAGGGTATAGAGTGTAGGGTATAGAGTGTAGGGTATAGAGTGTAGGGTATAGAGTGTAGAGTGTAGGGTATAGAGTGTAGGGTATAGAGTGTAGGGTATAGAGTGTAGAGTGTAGGGTACAGAGTGTAGGGTATAGAGTGTAGGGTATAGAGTGTAGGGTATAGAGTGTAGGGTATAGAGTGTAGGGTGTAGAGTGTAGAGTGTAGGGTATAGAGTGTAGGGTATAGAGTGTAGGGTATAGAGTGTATAGTGTAGGGTATAGAGTGTAGGGTATAGAGTGTAGAGTGTAGGGTATAGAGTGTAGGGTATAGAGTGTAGGGTATAGAGTGTAGGGCATAGAGTGTAGGGTATAGAGTGTAGGGTATAGAGTGTAGAGTGTAGGGTATAGAGTGTAGGGTATAGAGTGTAGGGTATAGAGTGTAAAGTGTAGGACATAGAGTGTAGAGTGTAGGGTATAGAGTGTAGGGTATAAAGTGTAGGGTATAGAGTGTAGAGTGTAGGGTATAGAGTGTAGAGTGTAGGGTATAGAGTGTAGGGTATAGAGTGTAGGGTAGAGAGTGTAGGGTAGAGAGTGTAGAGTGTAGGGTATAGAGTGTAGGGTATAGAGTGTTGAGTATAGAGTGTAGGGTATAGAGTGTAGGGTATAGAGTGTAGGGTATAGAGTGTAGGGAATAGAGTGTAGAGTGTAAGGTATAGAGTGTAGAGTATAGAGTGTAGGGAATAGAGTGTAGAGTGTAAGGTATAGAGTGTAGAGTGTAGGGCATAGAGTGTAGAGTGTAGGGTATAGAGTGTAGGGTATAGAGTGTAGAGTGTAGGGTATAGAGTGTAGAGTGTAGGGCATAGAGTGTAGAGTGTAGGGTATAGAGTGTAGGGTATAGAGTGTAGGGTATAGAGTGTAGGGTATAGAGTGTAGGGTATAGAGTGTAGAGTGTAGGGTATAGAGTGTAGAGTGTAGAGTATAGAGTGTAGGGTATAGAGTGTAAGGTATAGAGTGTAGGGTATAGAGTGTAGGGTATAGAGTTTAGAGTGTAGGGTATAGAGTGTAGAGTGTAGGGTATAGAGTGTATGGTATAGAGTGTAGGGTATAGAGTGTAGGGTGTAGAGTGTTGGGTAAAGAGTGTAGGGCATAGAGTGTAGGGTATAGAGTGTAGGGTATAGAGTGTAGGGAATAGAGTGTAGAATGTAAGGTATAGAGTGTAGAGTGTAGGGTATAGAGTGTAGGGTATAGAGTGTAGAGTGTAGGGATTAGAGTGTAGGGTATAGAATGTAGGGTATAGAGTGTAGGGTATAGAGTGTAGGGTATAGAGTGTAGGGTATAGAGTGTAGAGTGTAGGGTATAGAGTATAGGGTATAGAGTGTAGGGCATAGAGTGTAGGGTATAGAGTGTAGGGTATAGAGTGTAGAGTGTAGGGTATAGAGTGTAGGTTATAGAGTGTAGGGTATAGAGTGTAGAGTGTAGGGTATAGAGTGTAGGGTATAGAGTGTAGGGTAAAGAGTGTAGGGTATAGAGTGTAGGGTATAGAGTGTAGGGCATAGAGTGTAGGGTATAGAGTGTAGGGTATAGAGTGTAGAGTGTAGGGTATAGAGTGTAGGGTATAGAGTGTAGGGTATAGAGTGTAGAGTGTAGGGTATAGAGTGTAGGGTATAGAGTGTAGGGTATAGAGTGTAGAGTGTAGGGTATAGAGTGTAGGGTATAGAGTGTAGGGTATAGAGTGTAGGTCATAGAGTGTAGGGTATAGAGTGTAGGGTATAGAGTGTAGAGTGTAGGGTGTAGAGTGTAGGGTATAGAGTGCAGGGTATAGAGTGTAGGGTATAGAGTGTAGAGTGTAGGGTGTAGAGTGTAGGGTATAGATTGTAGGGTATAGAGTGTAGGGTAGAGAGTGTAGGGTAGAGAGTGTACAGTGTAGGGTATAGAGTGTAGGGTATAGAGTGTAGGGTATAGACTGTAGGGTATAGAGTGTAGGTTATAGAGTGTAGGGTATAGATTGTAGAGTGTAGGCTATAGAGTGTAGGGTATAGAGGCCAGGGTATAGAGTGTAGGGTATAGAGTGTAGAGTGTAGGGTGTAGAGTGTAGGGTATAGATTGTAGGGTATAGAGTGTAGGGTAGAGAGTGTAGGGTAGAGAGTGTACAGTGTAGGGTATAGAGTGTAGGGTATTGAGTGTAGGGTATAGAGTGTAGGGTATAGAGTGTAGGGCATAGAGTGTAGGGTATAGAGTGTAGGGTATAGAGTGTAGAGTGTAGGGTATAGAGTGTAGGGTATAGAGTGTAGGGTATAGAGTGTAGAGTGTAGGGTGTAGAGTGTAGGGTATAGAGTGTAGGGTATAGAGTGTAGGGTATAGAGTGTAGAGTGTAGGGTGTAGAGTGTAGGGTATAGATTGTAGGGTATAGAGTGTAGGGTAGAGAGTGTAGGGTAGAGAGTGTAGAGTGTAGGGTATAGAGTGTAGGGTATAGAGTGTAGGGTATAGAGTGTAGAGTGTAGGGATTAGAGTGTAGGGTATAGAGTGTAGGGTGTAGAGTGTAGGGTATAGAGTGTAGAGTGTAGGGTATAGAGTGTATGGTATAGAGTGTAGGATATAGAGTGTAGGGTGTAGAGTGTAGGGTATAGAGTGTAGGGTATAGAGTGTAGGGTATAGAGTGTAGGGTATAGAGTGTAGGGAATAGAGTGTAGAGTGTAGGGCATAGAGTGTAGGGTATAGAGTGTAGGGTATAGAGTGTAGAGTGTAGGGTATAGAGTGTAGGGCATAGAGTGTAGGGTATAGAGTGTAGAGTGTAGGGTATAGAGTGTAGGGTATAGAGTGTAGGGTATAGAGTGTAGAGTGTAGGGTATAGAGTGTAGGGTATAGAGTGTAGGGTATAGAGTGTAGGGCATAGAGTGTAGGGTATAAAGTGTAGGGTATAGAGTGTAGAGTGTAGGGTATAGAGTGTAGGGTATAGAGTGTAGGGTATAGAGTGCAGAGTGTAGGGTATAGAGTGTAGGGTATAGAGTGTAGGGTATAGAGTGTAGAGTGTAGGGTGTAGAGTGTAGGGTATAGAGTGTAGGGTATAGAGTGTAGGGTATAGAGTGTAGAGTGTAGGGTATAGAGTGTAGGGTATAGAGTGTAGGGTATAGAGTGTAGGGCATAGAGTGTAGGGTATAGAGTGTAGGGTATAGAGTGTAGAGTGTAGGGTATAGAGTGTAGGGTATAGCGTGTAGGGTATAAAGTGTAGAGTGTAGGGTGTAGAGTGTAGGGTATAGAGTGTAGGGTATAGAGTGTAGGGTATAGAGTGTAGAGTGTAGGGTGTAGAGTGTAGGGTATAGATTGTAGGGTATAGAGTGTAGGGTAGAGAGTGTAGGGTAGAGAGTGTAGAGTGTAGGGTATAGAGTGTAGGGTATAGAGTGTAGAGTGTAGGGATTAGAGTGTAGGGTATAGAGTGTAGGGTGTAGAGTGTAGGGTATAGAGTGTAGGGTATAGAGTGTAGGGTATAGAGTGTAGAGTGTAGGGTATAGAGTGTAGGGTATAGAGTGTAGGGTATAGAGTGTAGAGTGTAGGGTGTAGAGTGTAGGGTATAGAGTGTAGGGTATAGAGTGTAGGGTATAGAGTGTAGAGTGTAGGGTGTAGAGTGTAGGGTATAGATTGTAGGGTATAGAGTGTAGGGTAGAGAGTGTAGGGTAGAGAGTGTAGAGTGTAGGGTATAGAGTGTAGGGTATAGAGTGTAGGGTATAGAGTGTAGAGTGTAGGGATTAGAGTGTAGGGTATAGAGTGTAGGGTGTAGAGTGTAGGGTATAGAGTGTAGAGTGTAGGGTATAGAGTGTATGGTATAGAGTGTAGGGTATAGAGTGTAGGGTGTAGAGTGTAGGGTATAGAGTGTAGGGTATAGAGTGTAGGGTATAGAGTGTAGGGTATAGAGTGTAGGGAATAGAGTGTAGAGTGTAGGGCATAGAGTGTAGGGTATAGAGTGTAGGGTATAGAGTGTAGAGTGTAGGGTATAGAGTGTAGGGCATAGAGTGTAGGGTATAGAGTGTAGAGTGTAGGGTATAGAGTGTAGGGTATAGAGTGTAGGGTATAGAGTGTAGAGTGTAGGGTATAGAGTGTAGGGTATAGAGTGTAGGGTATAGAGTGTAGGGCATAGAGTGTAGGGTATAAAGTGTAGGGTATAGAGTGTAGAGTGTAGGGTATAGAGTGTAGGGTATAGAGTGTAGGGTATAGAGTGCAGAGTGTAGGGTATAGAGTGTAGGGTATAGAGTGTAGGGTATAGAGTGTAGAGTGTAGGGTGTAGAGTGTAGGGTATAGAGTGTAGGGTATAGAGTGTAGGGTATAGAGTGTAGAGTGTAGGGTATAGAGTGTAGGGTATAGAGTGTAGGGTATAGAGTGTAGGGCATAGAGTGTAGGGTATAGAGTGTAGGGTATAGAGTGTAGAGTGTAGGGTATAGAGTGTAGGGTATAGCGTGTAGGGTATAGAGTGTAGAGTGTAGGGTGTAGAGTGTAGGGTATAGAGTGTAGGGTATAGAGTGTAGGGTATAGAGTGTAGAGTGTAGGGTGTAGAGTGTAGGGTATAGATTGTAGGGTATAGAGTGTAGGGTAGAGAGTGTAGGGTAGAGAGTGTAGAGTGTAGGGTATAGAGTGTAGGTATAGAGTGTAGAGTGTAGGGATTAGAGTGTAGGGTATAGAGTGTAGGGTGTAGAGTGTAGGGTATAGAGTGTAGAGTGTAGGGTATAGAGTGTATGGTATAGAGTGTAGGGTATAGAGTGTAGGGTGTAGAGTGTAGGGTATAGAGTGTAGGGTATAGAGTGTAGGGTATAGAGTGTAGGGAATAGAGTGTAGAGTGTAAGGTATAGAGTGTAGAGTGTAGGGCATAGAGTGTAGAGTGTAGGGTATAGAGTGTAGGGTATAGAGTGTAGGGTAAAGAGTGTAGGGTATAGAGTGTAGGGTATAGAGTGTAGGGCATAGAGTGTAGGGTATAGAGTGTAGGGTATAGAGTGTAGAGTGTAGGGTATAGAGTGTAGGGTATAGAGTGTAGGGTATAGAGTGTAGAGTGTAGGGTATAGAGTGTAGGGTATAGAGTGTAGGGTATAGAGTGTAGAGTGTAGGGTATAGAGTGTAGGGTATAGAGTGTAGGGTATAGAGTGTAGGTCATAGAGTGTAGGGTATAGAGTGTAGGGTATAGAGTGTAGAGTGTAGGGTGTAGAGTGTAGGGTATAGAGTGCAGGGTATAGAGTGTAGGGTATAGAGTGTAGAGTGTAGGGTGTAGAGTGTAGGGTATAGATTGTAGGGTATAGAGTGTAGGGTAGAGAGTGTAGGGTAGAGAGTGTACAGTGTAGGGTATAGAGTGTAGGGTATAGAGTGTAGGGTATAGACTGTAGGGTATAGAGTGTAGGTTATAGAGTGTAGGGTATAGATTGTAGAGTGTAGGCTATAGAGTGTAGGGTATAGAGGCCAGGGTATAGAGTGTAGGGTATAGAGTGTAGAGTGTAGGGTGTAGAGTGTAGGGTATAGATTGTAGGGTATAGAGTGTAGGGTAGAGAGTGTAGGGTAGAGAGTGTACAGTGTAGGGTATAGAGTGTAGGGTATTGAGTGTAGGGTATAGAGTGTAGGGTATAGAGTGTAGGGCATAGAGTGTAGGGTATAGAGTGTAGGGTATAGAGTGTAGAGTGTAGGGTATAGAGTGTAGGGTATAGAGTGTAGGGTATAGAGTGTAGAGTGTAGGGTGTAGAGTGTAGGGTATAGAGTGTAGGGTATAGAGTGTAGGGTATAGAGTGTAGAGTGTAGGGTGTAGAGTGTAGGGTATAGATTGTAGGGTATAGAGTGTAGGGTAGAGAGTGTAGGGTAGAGAGTGTAGAGTGTAGGGTATAGAGTGTAGGGTATAGAGTGTAGGGTATAGAGTGTAGAGTGTAGGGATTAGAGTGTAGGGTATAGAGTGTAGGGTGTAGAGTGTAGGGTATAGAGTGTAGAGTGTAGGGTATAGAGTGTATGGTATAGAGTGTAGGGTATAGAGTGTAGGGTGTAGAGTGTAGGGTATAGAGTGTAGGGTATAGAGTGTAGGGTATAGAGTGTAGGGTATAGAGTGTAGGGAATAGAGTGTAGAGTGTAGGGCATAGAGTGTAGGGTATAGAGTGTAGGGTATAGAGTGTAGAGTGTAGGGTATAGAGTGTAGGGCATAGAGTGTAGGGTATAGAGTGTAGAGTGTAGGGTATAGAGTGTAGGGTATAGAGTGTAGGGTATAGAGTGTAGAGTGTAGGGTATAGAGTGTAGGGTATAGAGTGTAGGGTATAGAGTGTAGGGCATAGAGTGTAGGGTATAAAGTGTAGGGTATAGAGTGTAGAGTGTAGGGTATAGAGTGTAGGGTATAGAGTGTAGGGTATAGAGTGCAGAGTGTAGGGTATAGAGTGTAGGGTATAGAGTGTAGGGTATAGAGTGTAGAGTGTAGGGTGTAGAGTGTAGGGTATAGAGTGTAGGGTATAGAGTGTAGGGTATAGAGTGTAGAGTGTAGGGTATAGAGTGTAGGGTATAGAGTGTAGGGTATAGAGTGTAGGGCATAGAGTGTAGGGTATAGAGTGTAGGGTATAGAGTGTAGAGTGTAGGGTATAGAGTGTAGGGTATAGCGTGTAGGGTATAGAGTGTAGAGTGTAGGGTGTAGAGTGTAGGGTATAGAGTGTAGGGTATAGAGTGTAGGGTATAGAGTGTAGAGTGTAGGGTGTAGAGTGTAGGGTATAGATTGTAGGGTATAGAGTGTAGGGTAGAGAGTGTAGGGTAGAGAGTGTAGAGTGTAGGGTATAGAGTGTAGGGTATAGAGTGTAGAGTGTAGGGATTAGAGTGTAGGGTATAGAGTGTAGGGTGTAGAGTGTAGGGTATAGAGTGTAGGGTATAGAGTGTAGGGTATAGAGTGTAGAGTGTAGGGTATAGAGTGTAGGGTATAGAGTGTAGGGTATAGAGTGTAGAGTGTAGGGTGTAGAGTGTAGGGTATAGAGTGTAGGGTATAGAGTGTAGGGTATAGAGTGTAGAGTGTAGGGTGTAGAGTGTAGGGTATAGATTGTAGGGTATAGAGTGTAGGGTAGAGAGTGTAGGGTAGAGAGTGTAGAGTGTAGGGTATAGAGTGTAGGGTATAGAGTGTAGGGTATAGAGTGTAGAGTGTAGGGATTAGAGTGTAGGGTATAGAGTGTAGGGTGTAGAGTGTAGGGTATAGAGTGTAGAGTGTAGGGTATAGAGTGTATGGTATAGAGTGTAGGGTATAGAGTGTAGGGTGTAGAGTGTAGGGTATAGAGTGTAGGGTATAGAGTGTAGGGTATAGAGTGTAGGGTATAGAGTGTAGGGAATAGAGTGTAGAGTGTAGGGCATAGAGTGTAGGGTATAGAGTGTAGGGTATAGAGTGTAGAGTGTAGGGTATAGAGTGTAGGGCATAGAGTGTAGGGTATAGAGTGTAGAGTGTAGGGTATAGAGTGTAGGGTATAGAGTGTAGGGTATAGAGTGTAGAGTGTAGGGTATAGAGTGTAGGGTATAGAGTGTAGGGTATAGAGTGTAGGGCATAGAGTGTAGGGTATAAAGTGTAGGGTATAGAGTGTAGAGTGTAGGGTATAGAGTGTAGGGTATAGAGTGTAGGGTATAGAGTGCAGAGTGTAGGGTATAGAGTGTAGGGTATAGAGTGTAGGGTATAGAGTGTAGAGTGTAGGGTGTAGAGTGTAGGGTATAGAGTGTAGGGTATAGAGTGTAGGGTATAGAGTGTAGAGTGTAGGGTATAGAGTGTAGGGTATAGAGTGTAGGGTATAGAGTGTAGGGCATAGAGTGTAGGGTATAGAGTGTAGGGTATAGAGTGTAGAGTGTAGGGTATAGAGTGTAGGGTATAGCGTGTAGGGTATAGAGTGTAGAGTGTAGGGTGTAGAGTGTAGGGTATAGAGTGTAGGGTATAGAGTGTAGGGTATAGAGTGTAGAGTGTAGGGTGTAGAGTGTAGGGTATAGATTGTAGGGTATAGAGTGTAGGGTAGAGAGTGTAGGGTAGAGAGTGTAGAGTGTAGGGTATAGAGTGTAGGTATAGAGTGTAGAGTGTAGGGATTAGAGTGTAGGGTATAGAGTGTAGGGTGTAGAGTGTAGGGTATAGAGTGTAGAGTGTAGGGTATAGAGTGTATGGTATAGAGTGTAGGGTATAGAGTGTAGGGTGTAGAGTGTAGGGTATAGAGTGTAGGGTATAGAGTGTAGGGTATAGAATGTAGGGAATAGAGTGTAGAGTGTAAGGTATAGAGTGTAGAGTGTAGGGCATAGAGTGTAGAGTGTAGGGTATAGAGTGTAGGGTATAGAGTGTAGGGTATAGAGTGTAGGGTATAGAGTGTAGAGTGTAGGGTATAGAGTGTAGAGTGTAGGGTATAGAGTGTAGAGTGTAGGGCATAGAGTGTAGAGTGTAGGGTATAGAGTGTAGGGTATAGAGTGTAGGGTATAGAGTGTATGGTATAGAGTGTAGAGTGTAGGGTATAGAGTGTAGAGTGTAGGGTATAGAGTGTAGGGTATAGAGTGTAGGGTAGAGAGTGTAGAGTGTAGGGTATAGAGTGTAGGGTATAGAGTGTAGAGTGTAGGGATTGGAGTGTAGGGTATAGAGTGTAGGGTGTAGAGTGTAGGGTATAGAGTGTAGAGTGTAGGGTATTGAGTGTATGGTATAGAGTGTAGGGTATAGAGTGTAGGGTGTAGAGTGTAGGGTATAGAGTGTAGGGTATAGAGTGTAGGGTATAGAGTGTAGGGAATAGAGTGTAGAGTGTAAGGTATAGAGTGTAGAGTGTAGGGTATAGAGTGTAGGGTATAGACTGTAGGGTATAGAGTGTAGGGTATAGAGTGTAGGGTATAGATTGTAGAGTGTAGGCTATAGGATGTAGGGTATAGAGTGTAGAGTGTAGGGTATATAGTGTAGGGTATAGAGTGTAGGGTATAGAGTGTAGGGTATAGAGTGTAGAGTGTAGGCTATAGTGTGTAGGGTATAGAATGCAGGGTGTAGAGTGTAGGGTATAGAGTGTAGGGTATAGAGTGTAGAGTGTAGGGTATAGAGTGTATGCTATAGAGTGTATGGTGTAGAGTGTATGGTATAGAGTGTAGGGTATAGAGTGTAGGGTATAGAGTGTAGGGTATAGAGTGTATGTTATAGAGTGTAGGGTATAGAGTGTAGGGTAGAGAGTGTAGAGTGTAGGGTATAGAGTGTAGGGTATAGAGTGTAGAGTGTCGGGATTAGAGTGTAGGGTATAGAGTGTAGGATGTAGAGTGTAGGGTATAGAGTGTAGAGTGTAGGGTATAGAGTGTATGGTATAGAGTGTAGGGTATAGAGTGTAGGGTGTAGAGTGTAGGGTATAGAGTGTAGGGTATAGAGTGTAGGGTATAGAGTGTAGGGTATAGAGTGTAGGGTGTAGAGTGTAGGGTATAGAGTGTAGGGTATAGAGTGTAGGGTATAGAGTGTATGGTATAGAGTGTAGAGTGTAGGATATAGAGTGTAGGGTATAGAGTGTAGAGTGTAGGGTATAGAGTGTAGGGTATGGAGTGTAGGGTATAGAGTGTAGAGTGTAGGGATTAGAGTGTAGGGTATAGAGTGTAAGGTATAGAGTGTAGGGTATAGAGTGTAGGGTGTAGAGTGTAGGGTATAGAGTGTAGGGTATAGAGTGTAGGGTATAGAGTGTAGAGTGTAGGGTATAGAGTGTATGGTATAGAGTGTAGGGTATAGAGTGTAGGGCATAGAGTGTAGGGTATAGAGTGTAGGGTGTAGAGTGTAGGGTATAGAGTGTAGGGTATAGAGTGTAGAGTGTAGGGTATAGAGTGTAGGGTATAGAGTGTAGGGTATAGAGTGTAGGGTATAAAGTGTAGAGTGTAGGGTATAGAGTGTAGGGTATAGAGTGTAGGGCATAGAGTGTAGGGTATAGAGTGTAGGGTATAGAGTGTAGGGAATAGAGTGTAGGGTATAGAGTGTAGGGTATAGAGTGTAGGGTATAAAGTGTAGAGTGTAGGGTATAGAGTGTAGAGTGTAGGGTATAGAGTGTATGGTATAGAGTGTAGGGTATAGAGTGTAGGGTGTAGAGTGTTGGGTATAGAGTGTAGGGTATAGAGTGTAGGGTATAGAGTGTAGGGTATAGAGTGTATGGAATAGAGTGTAGAGTGTAAGGTATAGAGTGTAGAGTGTAGGGTATAGAGTGTAGGGTATAGAGTGTAGAGTGTAGGGATTAGAGTATAGGGTATAGAGTGTAGGGTATAGAGTGTTGGGTATAGAGTGTAGAGTGTAGGGTATAGAGTGTAGGGTATAGAGTGTAGGGTATAGAGTGTAGAGAGTAGGGTATAGAGTGTAGGGTATAGAGTGTAGGGTATAGAGTGTAGAGTGTAGGGTATAGAGTGTAGGGTATAGAGTGTAGGGTATAGAGTGTAGGGTATAGAGTGTAGGGCATAGAGTGTAGGGTATAGAGTGTAGAGTGTAGGGTATAGAGTGTAGGGTATAGAGTGTAGGGTATAGAGTGTAGAGTGTAGGGTATAGAGTGTAGGGTATAGAGTGTAGGGTATAGAGTGTAGAGTGTAGGGTATAGAGTGTAGGGTATAGAGTGTAGGGTATAGAGTGTAGGGCATAGAGTGTAGGGTATAGAGTGTAGGGTATAGAGTGTAGAGTGTAGGATATAGAGTGTAGGGTATAGAGTGTAGGGTATAGAGTGTAGAGTGTAGGGCATAGAGTGTAGAGTGTAGGGTATAGAGTGTAGGGTATAGAGTGTAGGGCATAGAGTGTAGGGTATAGAGTGTAGGGTATAGAGTGTAGGGCATAGAGTGTAGGGTATAGAGTGTAGAGTGTAGGGTATAGAGTGTAGGGTATAGAGTGTAGGGTATAGAGTGTAGAGTGTAGGGTATAGAGTGTAGGGTATAGAGTGTAGGGTATAGAGTGTAGAGTGTAGGGTATAGAGTGTAGGGTATAGAGTGTAGGGTATAGAGTGTAGGGCATAGAGTGTAGGGTATAGAGTGTAGGGTATAGAGTGTAGAGTGTAGGATATAGAGTGTAGGGTATAGAGTGTAGGGTATAGAGTGTAGAGTGTAGGGCATAGAGTGTAGAGTGTAGGGTATAGAGTGTAGGGTATAGAGTGTAGGGTATAGAGTGTAGAGTGTAGGGTATAGAGTGTAGAGTGTAGGGTATAGAGTGTAGGGTATAGAGTGTAGGGTAGAGAGTGTAGTGCAGAGAGTGTAGAGTGTAGGGTATAGAGTGTAGGGTATAGAGTGTAGGGTATAGAGTGTAGAGTGTAGGGATTAGAGTGTAGGGTAGAGAGTGTAGGGTGTAGAGTGTAGGGCATAAAGTGTAGAGTGTAGGGTATAGAGTGTATGGTATAGAGTGTAGGGTATAGAGTGTAGGGTGTAGAGTGTAGGGTATAGAGTGTAGGGTATAGAGTGTAGGGTATAGAGTGTACGGTATAGAGTGTAGGGAATAGAGTGTTGAGTGTAAGGTATAGAGTGTAGAGTGTAGGGCATAGAGTGTAGAGTGTAGGGTATAGAGTGTAGGGTATAGAGTGTAGGGTATAGAGTGTAGGGTATAGAGTGTAGAGTGTAGGGTATAGAGTGTAGAGAGTAGGGTATAGAGTGTAGAGTGTAGGGCATAGAGTGTAGAGTGTAGGGTATAGAGTGTAGGGTATAGAGTGTAGGGTATAGAGTGTAGGGTATAGAGTGTAGGGTATAGAGTGTAGAGTGTAGGGTATAGAGTGTAGAGTGTAGGGTATAGAGTGTAGGGTATAGAGTGTAGGGTATAGAGTGTAGTGTAGAGAGTGTAGAGTGTAGGGTATAGAGTGTAGGGTATAGAGTGTAGGGTATAGAGTGTAGAGTGTAGGGATTAGAGTGTAGGGTATAGAGTGTAGGGTGTAGAGTGTAGGGTATAGAGTGTAGAGTGTAGGGTATAGAGTGTATGGTATAGAGTGTAGGGTATAGAGTGTAGGGTGTAGAGTGTAGGGTATAGAGAGTAGGGTATAGAGTGTAGGGTATAGAGTGTAGGGTATAGAGTGTAGGGAATAGAGTGTAGAGTGTAATGTATAGAGTGTAGAGTGTAGGGTATAGAGTGTAGGGTATAGAGTGTAGAGTGTAGGGATTAGAGTGTAGGGTATAGAGTGTAGGGTATAGAGTGTAGGGTATAGAGTGTAGAGTGTAGGGTATAGAGTGTAGGGTATAGAGTGTAGGGTATAGAGTGTAGGGCATAGAGTGTAGGGTATAGAGTGTAGGGTATAGAGTGTAGAGTGTAGGGTATAGAGTGTAGGGTATAGAGTGTAGAGTGTAGGGTATAGAGTGTAGGGTATAGAGTGTAGGGTATAGAGTGTAGGGTATAGAGTGTAGGGTATAGAGTGTAGGGTATAGAGTGTAGAGTGTAGGGTATAGAGTGTAGGGTATAGAGTGCAGGGTATAGAGTGTAGAGTGTAGGGTATAGAGTGTAGGGTATAGAGTGTAGGGTATAGAGTGTAGAGTGTAGGGTATAGAGTGTAGGGTATAAAGTGTAGGGTATAGAGTGTAGGGTATAGAGTGTAGGGTATAGAGTGTAGGGCATAGAATGTAGGGTATAGAGTGTAGGGTATAGAGTGTAGGGTATAGAGTGTAGGGTATAGAGTGTAGGGTATAGAGTGTAGGGTATAGAGTGTAGAGTGCAGGGTATAGAGTGTAGAGTGTAGGGTATAGAGTGTAGGGTATAGAGTGTAGGGTATATAGTGTAGGGTATAGAGTGTAGAGTGTAGGGTATAGAGTGTAGAGTGTAGGGTATAGAGTGTGGTATAGAGTGTAGGGTATAGAGTGTAGGGTGTAGAGTGTTGGGTATAGAGTGTAGGGTATAGAGTGTAGGGTATAGAGTGTAGGGTATAGAGTGTAGGGAATAGAGTGTAGAGTGTAAGGTATAGAATGTAGAGTGTAGGGTATAGAGTGTAGGGTATAGAGTGTAGAGTGTAGGGATTAGAGTGTAGGGTATAGAGTGTAGGGTATAGAGTGTAGGGTATAGAGTGTAGAGTGTAGGGTATAGAGTGTAGGGTATAGAGTGTAGAATATAGAGTGTAGGGCATAGAGTGTAGGGTATAGAGTGTAGGGTATAGAGTGTAGAGTGTAGGGTATAGAGTGTAGGGTATAGAGTGTAGAGTGTAGGGTATAGAGTGTAGAGTGTAGGGTATAGAGTGTAGGGTATAGAGTGTAGGGTAGAGAGTGTAGTGCAGAGAGTGTAGAGTGTAGGGTATAGAGTGTAGGGTATAGAGTGTAGAGTGTAGGGATTAGAGTGTAGGGTAGAGAGTGTAGGGTGTAGAGTGTAGGGCATAAAGTGTAGAGTGTAGGGTATAGAGTGTATGGTATAGAGTGTAGGGTATAGAGTGTAGGGTGTAGAGTGTAGGGTATAGAGTGTAGTGTATAGAGTGTAGGGTATAGAGTGTACGGTATAGAGTGTAGGGAATAGAGTGTTGAGTGTAAGGTATAGAGTGTAGAGTGTAGGGCATAGAGTGTAGAGTGTAGGGTATAGAGTGTAGGGTATAGAGTGTAGGGTATAGAGTGTAGGGTATAGAGTGTAGAGTGTAGGGTATAGAGTGTAGAGAGTAGGGTATAGAGTGTAGAGTGTAGGGCATAGAGTGTAGAGTGTAGGGTATAGAGTGTAGGGTATAGAGTGTAGGGTATAGAATGTAGGGTATAGAGTGTAGGGTATAGAGTGTAGAGTGTAGGGTATAGAGTGTAGAGTGTAGGGTATAGAGTGTAGGGTATAGAGTGTAGGGTATAGAGTGTAGTGTAGAGAGTGTAGAGTGTAGGGTATAGAGTGTAGGGTATAGAGTGTAGGGTATAGAGTGTAGAGTGTAGGGATTAGAGTGTAGGGTATAGAGTGTAGGGTGTAGAGTGTAGGGTATAGAGTGTAGAGTGTAGGGTATAGAGTGTATGGTATAGAGTGTAGGGTATAGAGTGTAGGGTGTAGAGTGTAGGGTATAGAGTGTAGGGAATAGAGTGTAGAGTGTAAGGTATAGAGTGTAGAGTGTAGGGTATAGAGTGTAGGGTATAGACTGTAGGGTATAGAGTGTAGGGTATAGAGTGTAGGGTATAGATTGTAGAGTGTAGGCTATAGGATGTAGGGTATAGAGTGTAGAGTGTAGGGTATATAGTGTAGGGTATAGAGTGTAGGGTATAGAGTGTAGGGTATAGAGTGTAGAGTGTAGGCTATAGTGTGTAGGGTATAGAATGCAGGGTGTAGAGTGTAGGGTATAGAGTGTAGGGTATAGAGTGTAGAGTGTAGGGTATAGAGTGTATGCTATAGAGTGTATGGTGTAGAGTGTATGGTATAGAGTGTAGGGTATAGAGTGTAGGGTATAGAGTGTAGGGTATAGAGTGTATGTTATAGAGTGTAGGGTATAGAGTGTAGGGTAGAGAGTGTAGAGTGTAGGGTATAGAGTGTAGGGTATAGAGTGTAGAGTGTCGGGATTAGAGTGTAGGGTATAGAGTGTAGGATGTAGAGTGTAGGGTATAGAGTGTAGAGTGTAGGGTATAGAGTGTATGGTATAGAGTGTAGGGTATATAGTGTAGGGTGTAGAGTGTAGGGTATAGAGTGTAGGGTATAGAGTGTAGGGTATAGAGTGTAGGGTATAGAGTGTAGGGTGTAGAGTGTAGGGTATAGAGTGTAGGGTATAGAGTGTAGGGTATAGAGTGTATGGTATAGAGTGTAGAGTGTAGGATATAGAGTGTAGGGTATAGAGTGTAGAGTGTAGGGTATAGAGTGTAGGGTATGGAGTGTAGGGTATAGAGTGTAGAGTGTAGGGATTAGAGTGTAGGGTATAGAGTGTAGGGTATAGAGTGTAGGGTATAGAGTGTAGTGTGTAGAGTGTAGGGTATAGAGTGTAGGGTATAGAGTGTAGGGTATAGAGTGTAGAGTGTAGGGTATAGAGTGTATGGTATAGAGTGTAGGGTATAGAGTGTAGGGCATAGAGTGTAGGGTATAGAGTGTAGGGTGTAGAGTGTAGGGTATAGAGTGTAGGGTATAGAGTGTAGAGTGTAGGGTATAGAGTGTAGGGTATAGAGTGTAGGGTATAGAGTGTAGGGTGTAGAGTGTAGGGTATAGAGTGTAGAGTGTAGGGTATAGAGTGTATGGTATAGAGTGTAGGGTATAGAGTGTAGGGTGTAGAGTGTAGGGTATAGAGTGTAGGGAATAGAGTGTAGAGTGTAAGGTATAGAGTGTAGAGTGTAGGGTATAGAGTGTAGGGTATAGACTGTAGGGTATAGAGTGTAGGGTATAGAGTGTAGGGTATAGATTGTAGAGTGTAGGCTATAGGATGTAGGGTATAGAGTGTAGAGTGTAGGGTATATAGTGTAGGGTATAGAGTGTAGGGTATAGAGTGTAGGGTATAGAGTGTAGAGTGTAGGCTATAGTGTGTAGGGTATAGAATGCAGGGTGTAGAGTGTAGGGTATAGAGTG
The DNA here is from genome assembly GCF_032444005.1 of Ranitomeya imitator. Taxonomy (NCBI): domain Eukaryota; kingdom Metazoa; phylum Chordata; class Amphibia; order Anura; family Dendrobatidae; genus Ranitomeya; species Ranitomeya imitator. The sequence goes on along the minus strand of NC_091287.1, from coordinate 204,180,929 downwards.
TAGGGTATAGAGTGTAGAGTGTAGGGTATAGAGTGTATGCTATAGAGTGTATGGTGTAGAGTGTATGGTATAGAGTGTAGGGTATAGAGTGTAGGGTATAGAGTGTAGGGTATAGAGTGTATGTTATAGAGTGTAGGGTATAGAGTGTAGGGTAGAGAGTGTAGAGTGTAGGGTATAGAGTGTAGGGTATAGAGTGTAGAGTGTCGGGATTAGAGTGTAGGGTATAGAGTGTAGGATGTAGAGTGTAGGGTATAGAGTGTAGAGTGTAGGGTATAGAGTGTATGGTATAGAGTGTAGGGTATAGAGTGTAGGGTGTAGAGTGTAGGGTATAGAGTGTAGGGTATAGAGTGTAGGGTATAGAGTGTAGGGTATAGAGTGTAGGGTGTAGAGTGTAGGGTATAGAGTGTAGGGTATAGAGTGTAGGGTATAGAGTGTATGGTATAGAGTGTAGAGTGTAGGATATAGAGTGTAGGGTATAGAGTGTAGAGTGTAGGGTATAGAGTGTAGGGTATGGAGTGTAGGGTATAGAGTGTAGAGTGTAGGGATTAGAGTGTAGGGTATAGAGTGTAGGGTATAGAGTGTAGGGTATAGAGTGTAGGGTGTAGAGTGTAGGGTATAGAGTGTAGGGTATAGAGTGTAGGGTATAGAGTGTAGAGTGTAGGGTATAGAGTGTATGGTATAGAGTGTAGGGTATAGAGTGTAGGGCATAGAGTGTAGGGTATAGAGTGTAGGGTGTAGAGTGTAGGGTATAGAGTGTAGGGTATAGAGTGTAGAGTGTAGGGTATAGAGTGTAGGGTATAGAGTGTAGGGTATAGAGTGTAGAGTGTAGGGTATAGAGTGTAGAGTGTAGGGTATAGAGTGTAGGGAATAGAGTGTAGGGTATAGAGTGTAGGGTATAGAGTGTAGGGTATAAAGTGTATAGTGTAGGGTATAGAGTGTAGAGTGTAGGGTATAGAGTGTATGGTATAGAGTGTAGGGTATAGAGTGTAGGGTGTAGAGTGTTGGGTATAGAGTGTAGGGTATAGAGTGTAGGGTATAGAGTGTAGGGTATAGAGTGTATGGAATAGAGTGTAGAGTGTAAGGTATAGAGTGTAGAGTGTAGGGTATAGAGTGTAGGGTATAGAGTGTAGAGTGTAGGGATTAGAGTATAGGGTATAGAGTGTAGGGTATAGAGTGTTGGGTATAGAGTGTAGAGTGTAGGGTATAGAGTGTAGGGTATAGAGTGTAGGGTATAGAGTGTAGAGAGTAGGGTATAGAGTGTAGGGTATAGAGTGTAGGGTATAGAGTGTAGAGTGTAGGGTATAGAGTGTAGGGTATAGAGTGTAGGGTATAGAGTGTAGGGCATAGAGTGTAGGGCATAGAGTGTAGGGTATAGAGTGTAGAGTGTAGGGTATAGAGTGTAGGGTATAGAGTGTAGGGTATAGAGTGTAGAGTGTAGGGTATAGAGTGTAGGGTATAGAGTGTAGGGTATAGAGTGTAGAGTGTAGGGTATAGAGTGTAGGGTATAGAGTGTAGGGTATAGAGTGTAGGGCATAGAGTGTAGGGTATAGAGTGTAGGGTATAGAGTGTAGAGTGTAGGATATAGAGTGTAGGGTATAGAGTGTAGGGTATAGAGTGTAAAGTGTAGGGCATAGAGTGTAGAGTGTAGGGTATAGAGTGTAGGGTATAGAGTGTAGGGTATAGAGTGTAGAGTGTAGGGTATAGAGTGTAGAGTGTAGGGTATAGAGTGTAGGGTATAGAGTGTAGGGTAGAGAGTGTAGTGCAGAGAGTGTAGAGTGTAGGGTATAGAGTGTAGGGTATAGAGTGTAGGGTATAGAGTGTAGAGTGTAGGGATTAGAGTGTAGGGTAGAGAGTGTAGGGTGTAGAGTGTAGGGCATAAAGTGTAGAGTGTAGGGTATAGAGTGTATGGTATAGAGTGTAGGGTATAGAGTGTAGGGTGTAGAGTGTAGGGTATAGAGTGTAGGGTATAGAGTGTAGGGTATAGAGTGTACGGTATAGAGTGTAGGGAATAGAGTGTTGAGTGTAAGGTATAGAGTGTAGAGTGTAGGGCATAGAGTGTAGAGTGTAGGGTATAGAGTGTAGGGTATAGAGTGTAGGGTATAGAGTGTAGGGTTTAGAGTGTAGAGAGTAGGGTATAGAGTGTAGAGAGTAGGGTATAGAGTGTAGAGTGTAGGGCATAGAGTGTAGAGTGTAGGGTATAGAGTGTAGGGTATAGAGTGTAGGGTATAGAGTGTAGGGTATAGAGTGTAGGGTATAGAGTGTAGAGTGTAGGGTATAGAGTGTAGGGTATAGAGTGTAGTGTAGAGAGTGTAGAGTGTAGGGTATAGAGTGTAGGGTATAGAGTGTAGGGTATAGAGTGTAGAGTGTAGGGATTAGAGTGTAGGGTATAGAGTGTAGGGTGTAGAGTGTAGGGTATAGAGTGTAGAGTGTAGGGTATAGAGTGTATGGTATAGAGTGTAGGGTATAGAGTGTAGGGTGTAGAGTGTAGGGTATAGAGAGTAGGGTATAGAGTGTAGGGTATAGAGTGTAGGGTATAGAGTGTAGGGAATAGAGTGTAGAGTGTAATGTATAGAGTGTAGAGTGTAGGGTATAGAGTGTAGGGTATAGAGTGTAGAGTGTAGGGATTAGAGTGTAGGGTATAGAGTGTAGGGTATAGAGTGTAGGGTATAGAGTGTAGAGTGTAGGGTATAGAGTGTAGGGTATAGAGTGTAGGGTATAGAGTGTAGGGCATAGAGTGTAGGGTATAGAGTGTAGGGTATAGAGTGTAGAGTGTAGGGTATAGAGTGTAGGGTATAGAGTGTAGAGTGTAGGGTATAGAGTGTAGGGTATAGAGTGTAGGGTGTAGAGTGTAGGGTATAGAGTGTAGGGCATAGAGTGTAGGGTATAGAGTATAGAGTGTAGGGTATAGAGTGTAGAGTGTAGGGTATAGAGTGTAGGGTATAGAGTGTAGGGTATAGAGTGGAGAGTGTAGGGTATAGAGTGTAGGGTATAGAGTGTAGGGTGTAGAGTTTAGGGTATAGAGTGTAGGGTATAGAGTGTAGAGTGTAGGGTATAGAGTGTAGAGTGTAGGGTATAGAGTGTAGGGTATAGAGTGTAGGGTAGAGAGTGTAAGGTAGAGAGTGTAGAGTGTAGGGTATAGAGTGTAGGGTATAGAGTGTAGAGTGTAGGGATTAGAGTGTAGGGTCTACAGTGTAGGGTGTAGAGTGTAGGGTATAGAGTGTAGAGTGTAGGGTATAGAGTGTATGGTATAGAGTGTAGGGTATAGAGTGTAGGGTGTAGAGTGTAGGGTATAGAGTGTAGGGCATAGAGTGTAGGGTATAGAGTGTAGGGTATAGAGTGTAGAGTGTAGGGTATAGAGTGTATGGTATAGAGTGTGGGGTATAGAGTGTAGGGTATAGAGTGTAGGGTATAGAGTGTAGGGCAAAGAGTGTAGGGTATAGAGTGTAGGATATAGAGTGTAGAGTGTAGGGTATAGAGTGTAGGGTATAGAGTGTAGGGTATATAGTGTAGACTGTAGGGTATAGAGTGTAGGGTATAGAGTGTAGGGTATAGAGTGCAGGGTATAGAGTGTAGAGTGTAGGGTATAGAGTGTATGGTATAGAGTGTGGGGTATAGAGTGTAGGGTATAGAGTGTAGGGTATAGAGTGTAGGGTATAGAGTGTAGGGTATAGAGTGTAGAGTGTAGGGTATAGAGTGTAGAGTGTAGGGTATAGAGTGTAGGGTATATAGTGTAGAGTGTAGGGTATAGAGTGTAGGGTATAGAGCGTAGGGTATAGAGTGCAGGGTATAGAGTGTAGAGTGTAGGGTATAGAGTGTAGAGTGTAGGGTATAGAGTGTAGGGTATAGAGTGTAGGGTATAGAGTGTTGGGTAAAGAGTGTAGAGTGTAGGGTATAGAGTGTAGAGTGTAGGGATTAGAGTGTAAGGTATAGAGTGTAGGGTGTAGAGTGTAGGGTATAGAGTGTAGAGTGCAGGGTATAGAGTGTATGGTATAGAGTGTAGGGTATAGAGTGTAGGGTGTAGAGTGTAGGGTATAGAGTGTAGGGCATAGAGTGTAGGGTATAGAGTGTAGAGTGTAGGGTATAGAGTGTAGGGTATAGAGTGTAGGGTATAGAGTGTAGGGTATAGAGTGTAGGGTATAGAGTGTAGAGTGTAGGGTATAGAGTGTAGAGTGTAGGGTATAGAGTGTAGGGTAGAGAGTGTAGGGTAGAGAGTGTAGAGTGTAGGGTATAGAGTGTAGAGTGTAGGGAATAGAGTGTAGAGTATAGAGTGTAGGGTGTAGAGTGTAGGGTATAGAGTGTAGAGTGTAGGTTATAGAGTGTATGGTATAGAGTGTAGGGTATAGAATGTAGGGTGTAGAGTGTAGGGTATAGAGTGTAGGGCATAGAGTGTAGGGTATAGAGTGTAGGGTGTAGAGTGTAGGGTATAGAGTGTAGAGTGTAGGGTATAGAGTGTATGGTATAGAGTGTAGGGTATAGAGTTTAGGGTATAGAGTGTAGGGTATAGAGTGTAGGATATAGAGTGTAGGGTATAGAGTGTAGAGTGTAGGGTATAGAGTGTATGGTATAGAGTGTAGGGTATATAGTGTAGAGTGTAGGGTATAGAGTGTAGGGAATAGAGTGTAGGGTATAGAGTGTAGGGAATAGAGTGTAGAGTGTAAGGTATAGAGTGTAGAGTGTAGGGTATAGAGTGTAGGGTATAGAGTGTAGAGTGTAGGGATTAGAGTGTAGGGTATAGAGTGTAGGGTGTAGAGTGTAGGGTATAGAGTGTAGAGTGTAGGGTATAGAGTGTATGGTATAGAGTGTGGGGTATAGAGTGTAGGGTGTAGAGTGTAGGGTATAGAGTGTAGGGTATAAAGTGTAGGGTATAGAATGTAGGGTATAGAGTGTAGGGAATAGAGTGTAGAGTGTAAGGTATAGAGTGTAGAGTGTAGGGTATAGAGTGTAGAGTATAGACTGTAGGCTATAGAGTGTAGGGTATAGAGTGAAGGGTATAGATTGTAGAGTGTAGGCTATAGAGTGTAGTGTATAGAGTGTAGAGTGTAGGGTATAGAGTGTAGGGTATAGAGTGTAGGGTATAGAGTGTAGGGTATAAAGTGTAGAGTGTAGGGTATATAGTGTATAGTGTATTGTATAGAGTGTAGGGTATAGAGTGTAGGGTATAGAGTGTAGAGTGTAGGGTATAGAGTGTATGCTATAGAGTATATGGTGCAGAGTGTATGGTATAGAGTGTAGGGTATAAAGTGTAGAGTGTATGGTATAGAGTGTAGGGTATAGAGTGTAGGGTATAGAGTGTATGGTATAGAGTGTAGGGTATAGAGTGTAGAGTGTAGGGTATAGAGTTTAGATTGTAGGGTATAGAGTGTAGGGTATAGAGTGTAATGTATAGAGTGTAGGGTGTAGAGTGTAGGGTATAGAGTGTAGGGTATAGAGTGTATTGTATAGAGTGTATGGTATAGAGTGTAGGGTATAGATTGTATGGCATAGAGTGTAGGGTATAGAGTGTAGAGTGTAGGATATAGAGTGTAGGGTATAGAGTGTAGAGTGTAGGGTATAGAGTGTAGGGTATAGAGTGTAGGGTATAGAGTGTAGAGTGTAGGGATTAGAGTGTAGGGTATAGAGTGTAGGGTATAGAGTGTAGAGTGTAGGGTATAGAGTGTAGGGTATAGAGTGTAGAGTGTAGGGTATAGAGTGTAGGGTATAGAGTGTAGGGTATAGAGTGTAGGGTATAGAGTGTAGGGTATAGAGTGTAGAGTGTAGGGTATAGAGTGTAGGGTATAGAGTGTAGGGTATAGAGTGTAGAGTGTAGGGTATAGAGTGTAGGGTATAGAGTGTAGGGTATAGAGTGTAGAGTGTAGGGTATAGAGTGTAGGGTATAGAGTGTAGGGTATAGAGTGTAGGGCATAGAGTGTAGGGTATAGAGTGTAGGGTATAGAGTGTAGAGTGTAGGGTATAGAGTGTAGGGTATAGAGTGTAGAGTGTAGGGTATAGAGTGTAGGGTATAGAGTGTAGGGTATAGAGTGTAGGGTATAGAGTGTAGAGTGTAGGGTATAGAGTGTAGGGTATAGAGTGTAGGGTATAGAGTGTAGGGTATAGAGTTTAGAGTGTAGGGTATAGAGTGTAGAGTGTAGGGTATAGAGTGTATGGTATAGAGTGTAGGGTATAGAGTGTAGGGTGTAGAGTGTTGGGTATAGAGTGTAGGGTATAGAGTGTAGGGTATAGAGTGTAGGGTATAGAGTGTAGGGAATAGAGTGTAGAGTGTAAGGTATAGAGTGTAGAGTGTAGGGTATAGAGTGTAGGGTATAGAGTGTAGAGTGTAGGGATTAGAGTGTAGGGTATAGAGTGTAGGGTATAAAGTGTAGGGTATAGAGTGTAGAGTGTAGGGTATAGAGTGTAGGGTATAGAGTGTAGGGTATAGAGTGTAGGGTGTAGAGTGTAGGGTATAGAGTGTTTAGTGTAGGGTATAGAGTGTATGGTATAGAGTGTAGGGTATAGAGTGTAGGGTGTAGAGTGTAGGATATAGAGTGTAGGGCATAGAGTGTAGGGTATAGAGTGTAGGGTATAGAGTGTAGAGTGTAGGGTATAGAGTGTATGGTATAGAGTGTGGGGTATAGAGTGTAGGGTATAGAGTGTAGGGTATAGAGTGTAGGGCAAAGAGTGTAGGGTATAGAGTGTAGAGTGTAGGGTATAGAGTGTATGGTATAGAGTGTAGGGTATAGAGTTTAGGGTATAGAGTGTAGGGTATAGAGTGTAGGATATAGAGTGTAGGGTATAGAGTGTAGAGTGTAGGGTATAGAGTGTATGGTATAGAGTGTAGGGTATATAGTGTAGAGTGTAGGGTATAGAGTGTAGGGAATAGAGTGTAGGGTATAGAGTGTAGGGAATAGAGTGTAGAGTGTAAGGTATAGAGTGTAGAGTGTAGGGTATAGAGTGTAGGGTATAGAGTGTAGAGTGTAGGGATTAGAGTGTAGGGTATAGAGTGTAGGGTGTAGAGTGTAGGGTATAGAGTGTAGAGTGTAGGGTATAGAGTGTATGGTATAGAGTGTGGGGTATAGAGTGTAGGGTGTAGAGTGTAGGGTATAGAGTGTAGGGTATAAAGTGTAGGGTATAGAATGTAGGGTATAGAGTGTAGGGAATAGAGTGTAGAGTGTAAGGTATAGAGTGTAGAGTGTAGGGTATAGAGTGTAGAGTATAGACTGTAGGCTATAGAGTGTAGGGTATAGAGTGAAGGGTATAGATTGTAGAGTGTAGGCTATAGAGTGTAGTGTATAGAGTGTAGAGTGTAGGGTATAGAGTGTAGGGTATAGAGTGTAGGGTATAGAGTGTAGGGTATAAAGTGTAGAGTGTAGGGTATATAGTGTATAGTGTATTGTATAGAGTGTAGGGTATAGAGTGTAGGGTATAGAGTGTAGAGTGTAGGGTATAGAGTGTATGCTATAGAGTATATGGTGCAGAGTGTATGGTATAGAGTGTAGGGTATAGAGTGTAGAGTGTATGGTATAGAGTGTAGGGTATAGAGTGTAGGGTATAGAGTGTATGGTATAGAGTGTAGGGTATAGAGTGTAGAGTGTAGGGTATAGAGTTTAGATTGTAGGGTATAGAGTGTAGGGTATAGAGTGTAGAGTGTAGGATATAGAGTGTAGGGTATAGAGTGTAGAGTGTAGGGTATAGAGTGTAGGGTATAGAGTGTAGGGTATAGAGTGTAGAGTGTAGGGATTAGAGTGTAGGGTATAGAGTGTAGGGTATAGAGTGTAGAGTGTAGGGTATAGAGTGTAGGGTATAGAGTGTAGAGTGTAGGGTATAGAGTGTAGGGTATAGAGTGTAGGGTATAGAGTGTAGGGTATAGAGTGTAGAGTGTAGGGTATAGAGTGTAGGGTATAGAGTGTAGGGTATAGAGTGTAGAGTGTAGGGTATAGAGTGTAGGGTATAGAGTGTAGGGTATAGAGTGTAGAGTGTAGGGTATAGAGTGTAGGGTATAGAGTGTAGGGTATAGAGTGTAGGGCATAGAGTGTAGGGTATAGAGTGTAGGGTATAGAGTGTAGAGTGTAGGGTATAGAGTGTAGGGTATAGAGTGTAGAGTGTAGGGTATAGAGTGTAGGGTATAGAGTGTAGGGTATAGAGTGTAGGGTATAGAGTGTAGAGTGTAGGGTATAGAGTGTAGGGTATAGAGTGTAGGGTATAGAGTGTAGGGTATAGAGTGTAGGGTATAGAGTTTAGAGTGTAGGGTATAGAGTGTAGAGTGTAGGGTATAGAGTGTATGGTATAGAGTGTAGGGTATAGAGTGTAGGGTGTAGAGTGTTGGGTATAGAGTGTAGGGTATAGAGTGTAGGGTATAGAGTGTAGGGTATAGAGTGTAGGGAATAGAGTGTAGAGTGTAAGGTATAGAGTGTAGAGTGTAGGGTATAGAGTGTAGGGTATAGAGTGTAGAGTGTAGGGATTAGAGTGTAGGGTATAGAGTGTAGGGTATAAAGTGTAGGGTATAGAGTGTAGGGTATAGAGTGTAGGGTATAGAGTGTAGGGTATAGAGTGTAGGGTGTAGAGTGTAGGGTATAGAGTGTTTAGTGTAGGGTATAGAGTGTATGGTATAGAGTGTAGGGTATAGAGTGTAGGGTGTAGAGTGTAGGATATAGAGTGTAGGGCATAGAGTGTAGGGTATAGAGTGTAGGGTATAGAGTGTAGAGTGTAGGGTATAGAGTGTATGGTATAGAGTGTGGGGTATAGAGTGTAGGGTATAGAGTGTAGGGTATAGAGTGTAGGGCAAAGAGTGTAGGGTATAGAGTGTAGGGTATAGAGTGTAGAGTGTAGGGTATAGAGTGTAGGGTATAGAGTGTAGGGTATATAGTGTAGAGTGTAGGGTATAGAGTGTAGGGTATAGAGTGTAGGGTATAGAGTGCAGGGTATAGAGTGTAGAGTGTAGGGTATAGAGTGTAGAGTGTAGGGTATAGAGTGTAGGGTATAGAGTGTAGAGTGTAGGGTATAGAGTGTAGAGTGTAGGGATTAGAGTGTAGGGTATAGAGTGTAGGGTGTAGAGTGTAGGGTATAGAGTGTAGAGTGCAGGGTATAGAGTGTATGGTATAGAGTGTAGGGTATAGAGTGTAGGGTGTAGAGTGTAGGGTATAGAGTGTAGGGCATAGAGTGTAGGGTATAGAGTGTAGAGTGTAGGGTATAGAGTGTAGGGTATAGAGTGTAGGGTATAGAGTGTAGGGTATAGAGTGTAGAGTGTAGGGTAGAGAGTGTAGGGTAGAGAGTGTAGAGTGTAGGGTATAGAGTGTAGGGTATAGAGTGTAGAGTGTAGGGATTAGAGTGTAGGGTATAGAGTGCAGGGTGTAGAGTGTAGGGTATAGAGTGTAGAGTGTAGGGTATAGAGTGTATGGTATAGAGTGTAGGGTATAGAGTGTAGGGTGTAGAGTGTAGGGTATAGAGTGTAGGGCATAGAGTGTAGGGTATAGAGTGTAGGGTGTAGAGTGTAGGGTGTTATGTTTGCTAATGACAGGTGTTATGAAGGCAATCCAGAAACACAGTGTGCTTAGCGATCAGAGCGCACACAGTGATCTGACAAATACCCAAAAATACAAGAACGAGCTCTGAGACGTGGAAACTCTGTAGACTGCACACCTGATCCTATCCTAAACACAACTAAAAGCGGCTGTGGATAGCGCCTAACAACTACCTAGGCAACTCGGCACAGCCTAAGAAACTAGCTAGCCTGAAGATAGAAAAATAGGCCTGACTTGCCCCAGAGAAATTCCCCAAAGGAAAAGGCAGCCCCCCACATATAATGACTGTGAGTAAGATGAAAAGACAAAACGTAGGGATGAAATAGATTCAGCAAAGTGGGGCCCGATATTCTAGGACAGAGCGAGGACAGTAAAGCGAACTTTGCAGTCTACAAAAAACCCTAAAGCAAAACCACGCAAAGGGGGCAAAAAAACCCACCGTGCCGAACTAACGGCACGGCGGTACACCCTTTGCGTCTCAGAGCTTCCAGCAAAACAAAAGACAAGCTGGACACAAAAAAAGCAACAAAAAAAACAAAAAGCACTTAGCTATACAGAGCAGCAGGTCACAGGAACAATCAGGAGAAGCTCAGATCCAACACTGAAACATTGACAAGGAGCAAGGATAGCAGCATCAGGCGGAGTTAAGTAATGAAGCAGTTAACGAGCTCACCAGAACACCTGAGGGAGGAAGCTCAGAAGCTGCAGTACCACTTGTGACCACAGGAGTGAATTCAGCCACAGAATTCACAACAGTAGGGTATAGAGTGTAGAGTGTAGGGTATAGAGTGTATGGTATAGAGAGAAGGGTATAGAGTGTAGGGTATAGAGTGTAGGGTATAGGTTGTAGGGCAAAGAGTGTAGGGTATAGAGTGTAGGGTATAGAGTGTAGAGTGTAGGGTATAGAGTGTATGGTATAGAGTGTAGGGTATATAGTGTAGAGTGTAGGGTATAGAGTGTAGAGTGTAGGGTATAGAGTGTAGGGTATAGAGTGTAGAGTGTAGGGATTAGAGTGTAGGGTATAGAGTGTAGGGTGTAGAGTGTAGGGTATAGAGTGTAGACTGTAGGGTATAGAGTGTATGGTATAGAGTGTGGGGTATAGAGTGTAGGGTGTAGAGTGTAGGGTATAGAGTGTAGGGTATAAAGTGTAGGGTATAGAGTGTAGGGTATAGAGTGTAGGGAATAGAGTGTAGAGTGTAAGGTATAGAGTGTAGAGTGTAGGGTATAGAGTGTAGGGTATAGACTGTAGGCTATAGAGTGTAGGGTATAGAGTGTAGGGTATAGATTGTAGAGTGTAGGCTATAGAGTGTAGTGTATAGAGTGTAGAGTGTAGGGTATAGAGTGTAGGGTATAGAGTGTAGGGTATAGAGTGTAGGGTATAAAGTGTAGAGTGTAGGGTAACGAGTGTATAGTGTAGGGTATAGAGTGTTGGGTATAGAGTGTAGGGTATAGAGTGTAGAGTGTAGGGTATAGAGTGTATGCTATAGAGTATATGGTGTAGAGTGTATGGTATAGAGTGTAGGGTATAGAGTGTAGAGTGTATGGTATAGAGTGTAGGGTATAGAGTGTAGGGTATAGAGTGTATGTTATAGAGTGTAGGGTATAGAGTGTAGAGTGTAGGGTATAGAGTTTAGATTGTAGGGTATAGAGTGTAGGGTATAGAGTGTAATGTATAGAGTGTAGGGTGTAGAGTGTAGGGTATAGAGTGTATTGTATAGAGTGTATGGTATAGAGTGTAGGGTATAGATTGTATGGTATAGAGTGTAGGGTATAGAGTGTAGAGTGTAGGGTATAGAGTGTAGGGTATAGAGTGTATGTTATAGAGTGTAGGGTATAGAGTGTAGAGTGTAGGGTATAGAGTGTAGGGTATAGAGTGTAGGGTATAGAGTGTATATTATAGAGTGTAGGGTATAGAGTGTAGAGTGTAGGGTGTAGAGTTTAGATTGTAGGGTATAGAGTGTAGGGTATAGAGTGTAAGGTATAGAGTGTAGGGTGTAGAGTGTAGGGTATAGAGTGTAGGGTATAGAGTGTATGGTATAGAGTGTAGGGTATAGAGTGTATGGTATAGAGTGTAGGGTATAGAGTGTAGAGTGTAGGATATAGAGTGTAGGGTATAGAGTGCAGAGTGTAGGGTATAGAGTGTAGGGTATAGAGTGTAGGGTATAGAGTGTAGAGTGTAGGGATTAGAGTGTAGGGTATAGAGTGTAGGGTATAGAGTGTAGAGTGTAGGGTATAGAGTGTAGGGTATAGAGTGTAGAGTGTAGGGTATAGAGTGTAGGGTATAGAGTGTAGGGTATAGAGTGTAGGGTTTAGAGTGTAGGGTATAGAGTGTAGGGCATAGAGTGTAGGGTATAGAGTGTAGGGTATAGAGTGTAGAGTGTAGGGTATAGAGTGTAGGGTATAGAGTGTAGAGTGTAGGGTATAGAGTGTAGGGTATAGAGTGTAGGGTATAGAGTGTAGGGTATAGAGTGTAGAGTGTAGGGTATAGAGTGTAGGGTATAGAGTGTAGGGTATAGAGTGTAGGGTATAGAGTTTAGAGTGTAGGGTATAGAGTGTAGAGTGTAGGGTATAGAGTGTATGGTATAGAGTGTAGGGTATAGAGTGTAGGGTGTTGAGTGTTGGGTATAGAGTGTAGGGTATAGAGTGTAGGGTATAGAGTGTAGGGAATAGAGTGTAGAGTGTAAGGTATAGAGTGTAGAGTGTAGGGTATAGAGTGTAGGGTATAGAGGGTAGAGTGTAGGGATTAGAGTGTAGGGTATAGAGTGTAGGGTATAGAGTGTAGGGTATAGAGTGTAGAGTGTAGGGTATAGAGTGTAGGGTATAGAGTGTAGGGTATAGAGTGTAGGGCATAGAGTGTAGGGTATAGAGTGTAGGGTATAGAGTGTAGGGTATAGAGTGTAGAGTGTAGGGTATAGAGTGTAGGGTATAGAGTGTAGGGTATAGAGTGTAGGGTATAGAGTGTAGAGTGTAGGGTATAGAGTGTAGGGTATAGAGTGTAGGGTATAGAGTGTAGAGTGTAGGGTACAGAGTGTAGGGTATAGAGTGTAGGGTATAGAGTGTAGGGTATAGAGTGTAGGGTATAGAGTGTAGGGTGTAGAGTGTAGAGTGTAGGGTATAGAGTGTAGGGTATAGAGTGTAGGGTATAGAGTGTATAGTGTAGGGTATAGAGTGTAGGGTATAGAGTGTAGAGTGTAGGGTATAGAGTGTAGGGTATAGAGTGTAGGGTATAGAGTGTAGGGCATAGAGTGTAGGGTATAGAGTGTAGGGTATAGAGTGTAGAGTGTAGGGTATAGAGTGTAGGGTATAGAGTGTAGGGTATAGAGTGTAAAGTGTAGGACATAGAGTGTAGAGTGTAGGGTATAGAGTGTAGGGTATAAAGTGTAGGGTATAGAGTGTAGAGTGTAGGGTATAGAGTGTAGAGTGTAGGGTATAGAGTGTAGGGTATAGAGTGTAGGGTAGAGAGTGTAGGGTAGAGAGTGTAGAGTGTAGGGTATAGAGTGTAGGGTATAGAGTGTTGAGTATAGAGTGTAGGGTATAGAGTGTAGGGTATAGAGTGTAGGGAATAGAGTGTAGAGTGTAAGGTATAGAGTGTAGAGTATAGAGTGTAGGGAATAGAGTGTAGAGTGTAAGGTATAGAGTGTAGAGTGTAGGGCATAGAGTGTAGAGTGTAGGGTATAGAGTGTAGGGTATAGAGTGTAGGGTATAGAGTGTAGGGTATAGAGTGTAGAGTGTAGGGTATAGAGTGTAGAGTGTAGGGCATAGAGTGTAGAGTGTAGGGTATAGAGTGTAGGGTATAGAGTGTAGGGTATAGAGTGTAGGGTATAGAGTGTAGGGTATAGAGTGTAGGGTATAGAGTGTAGAGTGTAGGGTATAGAGTGTAGAGTGTAGAGTATAGAGTGTAGGGTATAGAGTGTAAGGTATAGAGTGTAGGGTATAGAGTGTAGGGTATAGAGTTTAGAGTGTAGGGTATAGAGTGTAGAGTGTAGGGTATAGAGTGTATGGTATAGAGTGTAGGGTATAGAGTGTAGGGTGTAGAGTGTTGGGTAAAGAGTGTAGGGCATAGAGTGTAGGGTATAGAGTGTAGGGTATAGAGTGTAGGGAATAGAGTGTAGAATGTAAGGTATAGAGTGTAGAGTGTAGGGTATAGAGTGTAGGGTATAGAGTGTAGAGTGTAGGGATTAGAGTGTAGGGTATAGAGTGTAGGGTATAGAGTGTAGGGGTATAGAGTGTAGGGTATAGAGTGTAGGGTATAGAGTGTAGAGTGTAGGGTATAGAGTATAGGGTATAGAGTGTAGGGCATAGAGTGTAGGGTATAGAGTGTAGGGTATAGAGTGTAGAGTGTAGGGTATAGAGTGTAGGTTATAGAGTGTAGGGTATAGAGTGTAGAGTGTAGGGTATAGAGTGTAGGGTATAGAGTGTAGGGTAAAGAGTGTAGGGTATAGAGTGTAGGGTATAGAGTGTAGGGCATAGAGTGTAGGGTATAGAGTGTAGGGTATAGAGTGTAAAGTGTAGGGTATAGAGTGTAGGGTATAGAGTGTAGGGTATAGAGTGTAGAGTGTAGGGTATAGAGTGTAGGGTATAGAGTGTAGGGTATAGAGTGTAGAGTGTAGGGTATAGAGTGTAGGGTATAGAGTGTAGGGTATAGAGTGTAGGTCATAGAGTGTAGGGTATAGAGTGTAGGGTATAGAGTGTAGAGTGTAGGGTGTAGAGTGTAGGGTATAGAGTGCAGGGTATAGAGTGTAGGGTATAGAGTGTAGAGTGTAGGGTGTAGAGTGTAGGGTATAGATTGTAGGGTATAGAGTGTAGGGTAGAGAGTGTAGGGTAGAGAGTGTACAGTGTAGGGGTATAGAGTGTAGGGTATAGAGTGTAGGGTATAGACTGTAGGGTATAGAGTGTAGGGTATAGAGTGTAGGGTATAGATTGTAGAGTGTAGGCTATAGAGTGTAGGGTATAGAGTGCAGGGTATAGAGTGTAGGGTATAGAGTGTAGAGTGTAGGGTGTAGAGTGTAGGGTATAGATTGTAGGGTATAGAGTGTAGGGTAGAGAGTGTAGGGTAGAGAGTGTACAGTGTAGGGTATAGAGTGTAGGGTATAGAGTGTAGGGTATAGAGTGTAGGGTATAGAGTGTAGGGCATAGAGTGTAGGGTATAGAGTGTAGGGTATAGAGTGTAGAGTGTAGGGTATAGAGTGTAGGGTATAGAGTGTAGGGTATAGAGTGTAGAGTGTAGGGTGTAGAGTGTAGGGTATAGAGTGTAGGGTATAGAGTGTAGGGTATAGAGTGTAGAGTGTAGGGTGTAGAGTGTAGGGTATAGATTGTAGGGTATAGAGTGTAGAGTAGAGAGTGTAGGGTAGAGAGTGTAGAGTGTAGGGTATAGAGTGTAGGGTATAGAGTGTAGGGTATAGAGTGTAGAGTGTAGGGATTAGAGTGTAGGGTATAGAGTGTAGGGTGTAGAGTGTAGGGTATAGAGTGTAGAGTGTAGGGTATAGAGTGTATGGTATAGAGTGTAGGGTATAGAGTGTAGGGTGTAGAGTGTAGGGTATAGAGTGTAGGGTATAGAGTGTAGGGTATAGAGTGTAGGGTATAGAGTGTAGGGAATAGAGTGTAGAGTGTAGTGCATAGAGTGTAGGGTATAGAGTGTAGGGTATAGAGTGTAGAGTGTAGGGTATAGAGTGTAGGGTATAGAGTGTAGGGCATAGAGTGTAGGGTATAGAGTGTAGAGTGTAGGGTATAGAGTGTAGGGTATAGAGTGTAGGGTATAGAGTGTAGAGTGTAGGGTATAGAGTGTAGGGTATAGAGTGTAGGGTATAGAGTGTAGGGCATAGAGTGTAGGGTATAAAGTGTAGGGTATAGAGTGTAGTGTAGGGTATAGAGTGTAGGGTATAGAGTGTAGGGTATAGATTGCAGAGTGTAGGGTATAGAGTGTAGGGTATAGAGTGTAGGGTATAGAGTGTAGAGTGTAGGGTGTAGAGTGTAGGGTATAGAGTGTAGGGTATAGAGTGTAGGGTATAGAGTGTAGAGTGTAGGGTATAGAGTGTAGGGTATAGAGTGTAGGGTATAGAGTGTAGGGCATAGAGTGTAGGGTATAGAGTGTAGGGTATAGAGTGTAGAGTGTAGGGTATAGAGTGTAGGGTATAGAGTGTAGGGTATAGAGTGTAGAGTGTAGGGTGTAGAGTGTAGGGTATAGAGTGTAGGGTATAGAGTGTAGGGTATAGAGTGTAGAGTGTAGGGTGTAGAGTGTAGGGTATAGATTGTAGGGTATAGAGTGTAGGGTAGAGAGTGTAGGGTAGAGAGTGTAGAGTGTAGGGTATAGAGTGTAGGGTATAGAGTGTAGGGTATAGAGTGTAGAGTGTAGGGATTAGAGTGTAGGGTATAGAGTGTAGGGTGTAGAGTGTAGGGTATGGAGTGTAGAGTGTAGGGTATAGAGTGTATGGTATAGAGTGTAGGGTATAGAGTGTAGGGTGTAGAGTGTAGGGTATAGAGTGTAGGGTATAGAGTGTAGGGTATAGAGTGTAGGGAATAGAGTGTAGAGTGTAAGGTATAGAGTGTAGAGTGTAGGGCATAGAGTGTAGAGTGTAGGGTATAGAGTGTAGGGTATAGAGTGTAGGGTATAGAGTGTAGGGTATAGAGTGTAGAGTGTAGGGTATAGAGTGTAGAGTGTAGGGTATAGAGTGTAGAGTGTAGGGCATAGAGTGTAGAGTGTAGGGTATAGAGTGTAGGGTATAGAGTGTAGGGTATAGAGTGTATGGTATAGAGTGTAGAGTGTAGGGTATAGAGTGTAGAGTGTAGGGTATAGAGTGTAGGGTATAGAGTGTAGGGTAGAGAGTGTAGAGTGTAGGGTATAGAGTGTAGGGTATAGAGTGTAGAGTGTAGGGATTGGAGTGTAGGGTATAGAGTGTAGGGTGTAGAGTGTAGGGTATAGAGTGTAGAGTGTAGGGTATTGAGTGTATGGTATAGAGTGTAGGGTATAGAGTGTAGGGTGTAGAGTGTAGGGTATAGAGTGTAGGGTATAGAGTGTAGGGTATAGAGTGTAGGGAATAGAGTGTAGAGTGTAAGGTATAGAGTGTAGAGTGTAGGGTATAGAGTGTAGGGTATAGACTGTAGGGTATAGAGTGTAGGGTATAGAGTGTAGGGTATAGATTGTAGAGTGTAGGCTATAGGATGTAGGGTATAGAGTGTAGAGTGTAGGGTATATAGTGTAGGGTATAGAGTGTAGGGTATAGAGTGTAGGGTATAGAGTGTAGAGTGTAGGCTATAGTGTGTAGGGTATAGAATGCAGGGTGTAGAGTGTAGGGTATAAAGTGTAGGGTATAGAGTGTAGAGTGTAGGGTATAGAGTGTATGCTATAGAGTGTATGGTGTAGAGTGTATGGTATAGAGTGTAGGGTATAGAGTGTAGGGTATAGAGTGTAGGGTATAGAGTGTATGTTATAGAGTGTAGGGTATAGAGTGTAGGGTAGAGAGTGTAGAGTGTAGGGTATAGAGTGTAGGGTATAGAGTGTAGAGTGTCGGGATTAGAGTGTAGGGTATAGAGTGTAGGATGTAGAGTGTAGGGTATAGAGTGTAGAGTGTAGGGTATAGAGTGTATGGTATAGAGTGTAGGGTATAGAGTGTAGGGTGTAGAGTGTAGGGTATAGAGTGTAGGGTATAGAGTGTAGGGTATAGAGTGTAGGGTATAGAGTGTAGGGTGTAGAGTGTAGGGTATAGAGTGTAGGGTATAGAGTGTAGGGTATAGAGTGTATGGTATAGAGTGTAGAGTGTAGGATATAGAGTGTAGGGTATAGAGTGTAGAGTGTAGGGATTAGAGTGTAGGGTATAGAGTGTAAGGTATAGAGTGTAGAGTGTAGGGATTAGAGTGTAGGGTATAGAGTGTAAGGTATAGAGTGTAGGGTATAGAGTGTAGGGTGTAGAGTGTAGGGTATAGAGTGTAGGGTATAGAGTGTAGGGTATAGAGTGTAGAGTGTAGGGTATAGAGTGTATGGTATAGAGTGTAGGGTATAGAGTGTAGGGCATAGAGTGTAGGGTATAGAGTGTAGGGTGTAGAGTGTAGGGTATAGAGTGTAGGGTATAGAGTGTAGAGTGTAGGGTATAGAGTGTAGGGTATAGAGTGTAGGGTATAGAGTGTAGAGTGTAGGGTATAGAGTGTAGGGTATAGAGTGTAGGGAATAGAGTGTAGGGTATAGAGTGTAGGGTATAGAGTGTAGGGTATAAAGTGTAGAGTGTAGGGTATAGAGTGTAGAGTGTAGGGTATAGAGTGTATGGTATAGAGTGTAGGGTATAGAGTGTAGGGTGTAGAGTGTTGGGTATAGAGTGTAGGGTATAGAGTGTAGGGTATAGAGTGTAGGGTATAGAGTGTATGGAATAGAGTGTAGAGTGTAAGGTATAGAGTGTAGAGTGTAGGGTATAGAGTGTAGGGTATAGAGTGTAGAGTGTAGGGATTAGAGTATAGGGTATAGAGTGTAGGGTATAGAGTGTTGGGTATAGAGTGTAGAGTGTAGGGTATAGAGTGTGAGGTATAGAGTGTAGGGTATAGAGTGTAGAGAGTAGGGTATAGAGTGTAGGGTATAGAGTGTAGGGTATAGAGTGTAGAGTGTAGGGTATAGAGTGTAGGGTATAGAGTGTAGGGTATAGAGTGTAGGGTATAGAGTGTAGGGCATAGAGTGTAGGGTATAGAGTGTAGAGTGTAGGGTATAGAGTGTAGGGTATAGAGTGTAGGGTATAGAGTGTAGAGTGTAGGGTATAGAGTGTAGGGTATAGAGTGTAGGGTATAGAGTGTAGAGTGTAGGGTATAGAGTGTAGGGTATAGAGTGTAGGGTATAGAGTGTAGGGCATAGAGTGTAGGGTATAGAGTGTAGGGTATAGAGTGTAGAGTGTAGGATATAGAGTGTAGGGTATAGAGTGTAGGGTATAGAGTGTAGAGTGTAGGGCATAGAGTGTAGAGTGTAGGGTATAGAGTGTAGGGTATAGAGTGTAGGGTATAGAGTGTAGGGTGTAGAGTGTAGTGTAGAGAGTGTAGAGTGTAGGGTATAGAGTGTAGGGTATAGAGTGTAGGGTATAGAGTGTAGAGTGTAGGGATTAGAGTGTAGGGTATAGAGTGTAGGGTGTAGAGTGTAGGGTATAGAGTGTAGAGTGTAGGGTATAGAGTGTATGGTATAGAGTGTAGGGCATAGAGTGTAGGGTGTAGAGTGTAGGGTATAGAGAGTAGGGTATAGAGTGTAGGGTATAGAGTGTAGGGTATAGAGTGTAGGGAATAGAATGTAGAGTGTAATGTATAGAGTGTAGAGTGTAGGGTATAGAGTGTAGGGTATAGAGTGTAGAGTGTAGGGATTAGAGTGTAGGGTATAGAGTGTAGGGTATAGAGTGTAGGGTATAGAGTGTAGAGTGTAGGGTATAGAGTGTAGGGTATAGAGTGTAGGGTATAGAGTGTAGGGCATAGAGTGTAGGGTATAGAGTGTAGGGTATAGAGTGTAGAGTGTAGGGTATAGAGTGTAGGGTATAGAGTGTAGAGTGTAGGGTATAGAGTGTAGGGTATAGAGTGTAGGGTATAGAGTGTAGGGTATAGAGTGTAGGGTATAGAGTGTAGGGTATAGAGTGTAGAGTGTAGGGTATAGAGTGTAGGGTATAGAGTGCAGGGTATAGAGTGTAGAGTGTAGGGTATAGAGTGTAGGGTATAGAGTGTAGGGTATAGAGTGTAGAGTGTAGGGTATAGAGTGTAGGGTATAAAGTGTAGGGTATAGAGTGTAGGGTATAGAGTGTAGGGTATAGAGTGTAGGGCATAGAATGTAGGGTATAGAGTGTAGGGTATAGAGTGTAGGGTATAGAGTGTAGGGTATAGAGTGTAGGGTATAGAGTGTAGGGTATAGAGTGTAGAGTGCAGGGTATAGAGTGTAGAGTGTAGGGTATAGAGTGTAGGGTATAGAGTGTAGGGTATATAGTGTAGGGTATAGAGTGTAGAGTGTAGGGTATAGAGTGTAGAGTGTAGGGTATAGAGTGTGGTATAGAGTGTAGGGTATAGAGTGTAGGGTGTAGAGTGTTGGGTATAGAGTGTAGGGTATAGAGTGTAGGGTATAGAGTGTAGGGTATAGAGTGTAGGGAATAGAGTGTAGAGTGTAAGGTATAGAATGTAGAGTGTAGGGTATAGAGTGTAGGGTATAGAGTGTAGAGTGTAGGGATTAGAGTGTAGGGTATAGAGTGTAGGGTATAGAGTGTAGGGTATAGAGTGTAGAGTGTAGGGTATAGAGTGTAGGGTATAGAGTGTAGGGTATAGAGTGTAGGGCATAGAGTGTAGGGTATAGAGTGTAGGGTATAGAGTGTAGAGTGTAGGGTATAGAGTGTAGGGTATAGAGTGTAGAGTGTAGGGTATAGAGTGTAGAGTGTAGGGTATAGAGTGTAGGGTATAGAGTGTAGGGTAGAGAGTGTAGTGCAGAGAGTGTAGAGTGTAGGGTATAGAGTGTAGGGTATAGAGTGTAGGGTATAGAGTGTAGAGTGTAGGGATTAGAGTGTAGGGTAGAGAGTGTAGGGTGTAGAGTGTAGGGCATAAAGTGTAGAGTATAGGGTATAGAGTGTATGGTATAGAGTGTAGGGTATAGAGTGTAGGGTGTAGAGTGTAGGGTATAGAGTGTAGTGTATAGAGTGTAGGGTATAGAGTGTACGGTATAGAGTGTAGGGAATAGAGTGTTGAGTGTAAGGTATAGAGTGTAGAGTGTAGGGCATAGAGTGTAGAGTGTAGGGTATAGAGTGTAGGGTATAGAGTGTAGGGTATAGAGTGTAGGGTATAGAGTGTAGAGTGTAGGGTATAGAGTGTAGAGAGTAGGGTATAGAGTGTAGAGTGTAGGGCATAGAGTGTAGAGTGTAGGGTATAGAGTGTAGGGTATAGAGTGTAGGGTATAGAATGTAGGGTATAGAGTGTAGGGTATAGAGTGTAGAGTGTAGGGTATAGAGTGTAGAGTGTAGGGTATAGAGTGTAGGGTATAGAGTGTAGGGTATAGAGTGTAGTGTAGAGAGTGTAGAGTGTAGGGTATAGAGTGTAGGGTATAGAGTGTAGGGTATAGAGTGTAGAGTGTAGGGATTAGAGTGTAGGGTATAGAGTGTAGGGTGTAGAGTGTAGGGTATAGAGTGTAGAGTGTAGGGTATAGAGTGTATGGTATAGAGTGTAGGGTATAGAGTGTAGGGTGTAGAGTGTAGGGTATAGAGTGTAG